>NC_034600.1:65684572-65698248 GCF_900095145.1 Mus pahari
GGGGTATAGGGAACTTCCGGGATAGCATTTGAAATGTAAATAAAGAAAATAATAATAAATAAATTAAAAAAAAAAAAAACAAAAACAAAACGAAATCCCAACCTGAGTTCATGTGTCTCACGTTAATGGCACTTTGAATTAAAGACCTTAGCCCAGCATGCTGCATATCAAGGTGATTATGGAAACCACACACACACATATACAAACACAGACACATACACAAGCACACACACACACACACACACACACACACACACACACACATGCAAACACCTGAAACAAGATGCAATTCAGTACTCAACACCTTGAATACTAAAACCTAATGTTATGCCTTTGCCTTTCTATGATTCATTTTGATCTATCTCTTAGTTATTACATGTATTTGCTTGTAGACATATGGAACTGCAGAAGCGTGAATGTCACATAGAAGTCAAAGGACAATCTGTAGGAGACAGTTCTCTCCTACCGTAGGAGTTCCAATTATAAAACTCATAAGGTTAGCCAGGGGAGCAAATGTCTTCTCCCACAAAGTCATCTTGTTGAACCTCTTCAGACTAATTGTAGAGTCCTTAGTTTCTTTCTCAAAAACAAACAAACAACAATAAAGAAAAAGAGGTAAATTTACTAAATCTGTTTTTGTGTAAGATTAGTTTGTTGGTATACGTCAAAATAAATACTAATGTTTTAACTTTTTTGTAGGAATTAAGTATTAAAATATGTTAAGCACATGTGTTAGTTAATTTTATCATGTTTCTACACCAAAAATTAAAGAACATATAAACAGCAATGATTAGGTCACTGTATCTTGTCATTTTTCTTTCTCTGGTCTGCACAGGAAAGCTTCTCTTCCTTACAATGTTAATTTGCATGCTGATAATTTGGTAGAGAATATTTATGGTTAAAAACCAAATTAGTTTTCTGTAACAGAACTTAAACTTTATTCTCAAAGTGATATTTTTGAAAATTATTTCTTGTTTTTGTGACTATAATTACATAATTTCACCCTTAAAATAACTTTCAGTCTTTCAAGTTTTTCTATTAAACCTTCTTTTCTCTCTCAAATTTTGACTTATTTTTATTAATTACTAGTATATGAATATATTTATATGTGGGTTTATATAGATATTTGGTAGATAGATGAAAGATGCATGAAAGACTATAGATATATTATAGATGATAGATCAATAGATAAATAGATTGATAGACAGAATGGTATATAGAAATATTTCTACATTCATAAATATAGCCTATACAATTTCTATGAAGTTACTTGTATGTGATTTTTTTCCCACCATTTGGTATTTGATAATCAGTTGATATAAGCATCCCTCTCTTCTAGAATATTCCTGGAACATTTTTCAACAGCATTCTGTAACAGTGCACTTTGATTTATTGTGGGTTTTATTATTGTTGAACGGTCACTATCTGTTTACATTCTTATTAGGATAGGAAGTGTCATTGTTCTGACTCTGAGAGGGGGGAACAAAATGGGGGACAAAAATTGGAATGTAAATAAATAAATAAAATAAATAAATAAATCAAATGAAAGACTATATTAAGCCAATAATTAAAAGAAACATAATAATATTCATTTCAAGTAACCCTCCAGTGAATGGAAATTCAATGTGTTAGTCTGGCAGGGAAGAATCACAGTGAAGTAGAAAAATAATAGAATAAGAATAGGAGTGTAAGATGGTACACTATTAAAATGGACTTAAAGTAAATGATAGTAGAGCAAAATGATGCTGCCAAGAGTGGGCAAAGTGTCACTGCTAAAGGTTATTCAAAGTAGAAATTTTAATTTTCTATTAGAACCATCTGCTAGTTCTTAAATTTTTTATTTTTATTTTTATTTTTATTAATTGTCTCTTGTGCAATACATCCCAATTGGACTTTTCCATTCCTTTATTTCTTCCAATCCTCCTATTCCTCTCCTCTCCCTCATTTCCCCTTCTCCTCCATGTCCCTTGGAAGAGAGGAAGCAGAATTCCAATGAATATCAACTAAACACTGATTACAAGCTACAATGACACTAGGCACAAAAACACATATCCCGGCAGGACCTGGCAGCCTAGGAGAAGGAAAGGGGTCCCATGACCACTACCAAAGTAAGAAAACAAGGTACATTTATAATTACTGCTTTAGCTAACAGCTTGCCAAACTGATTCATGACATAAGCAAAAAGAATAACTTTATTTTGTATGTACTTACACAGAAAAAATATCAGAATATTTCTTATTGGTATTAATGGACAAGAATGAAGACAGCTCTTTTCTCAAAATAACATGTTAATCAATCAACCATTGAATAAGACAGATGAGATTGCACATAGCAGAAAACTGTCTTCTTGCAGAAGGGAAAATACAATTAGGTTAGATAAATTAATTTCTTAATGTATAATATAAATATATCAAAATGTATGAGATTAAATGTGATCATCAAAATAAAACAGAGAGAAAAATTGTCTTCTAAATAGAATCGGAGACAACCCTCTGCTTTTAGAACCAAGACTTAAAGAAGATTTTGTAGGGAGAGAGCCAAGAGGACATAATGGTGTTGAAGTGTGGATAAATATTTGTGCAAACTAGGAGAACAGTAGGATAAAAAACATGTAGGTTTTGGAAGGGAAAAATGATCTTTGATGTTAATAGATATGGAGTGGGGATAGTTATTAGAATAAGACTTGAAATAATCATTAGAGTTGGAAGTGTACTATTTGAGTTCAAAGCAATGACATGGGGAAAGATTGAGGAAAGGATTGGTGCACTGAGAAACTCAGGTGTGAGAAGTGGACTTGCAGATTAAGAAATGAACTAGTAACTAGGTTGTCCTAATGTCTTGCATACTAATAGTGAGCCAGAGCCTACTATCCGAAGAATTGAGAGTTTGATCATCTGGAAGCAGATGTCTGCAACAGTATTCTAAAATCAGGACTTTTTAATGACAGTGAGGGTACAGAAACACATGGATACATTTATCTTAAATGCAAAGTGATTACGAGTATGAAATGTGTGGTATATTTAAAATTACATATACTACAGTGCTCAGCAGAATGAAAGCTTTCGTTTTCAATATTTTCCCTTCGCTACTCTTTTTATTTTTTGCTTTGTTTTAACTGCTTTCACCTTTCAGTTGCTGGTTTGCCTGCAGTATGAATTGTCTAGGACTGTTATGCCCTCTGCAACTGCATACTTAATAGCTTGACCTTGGTCTCAGGCTATGTTGTGAGCTGCCTACGTTGTTTCTCTGCCTCCCTTCTACCCCCTATGCAGAAGTTAAAGACACATTTGATAGGTCTCTATATGTATGTCTTTTGCAAAGCTTCGTGGTGCGAAAGTCCATTGCTCTTAATAGGTTTACTTCCCAGGGTAGTTCTACTTTTTTCTACTTCAAATACATTGACCCCCTAATCTTTTGAGCGTGGAGAGCAGAAGATAATATACCAGCTATAAATATATTCAGACAAACCAGGCTACTTATTTTCAGAGAAAACCTGCTGTTCTCTCCCTACCACCTCTATTAGGAAGACAAAAATGTGATTTAGGTCATTCTTCATTCACAACTAAATCAGAAAGATTAAAAGTATTTCAAAGAAACATTAGGGGGTTATTTTAAAAGTCCAATCTTAAAAATCCCAAATGGATTTGAGGTCGTTTTAAGCATTTGAGCCTAATTTTTAAAACCAAGATAACTGATACAAATTGCATCAGCTTAAATTCACTGAGAAATGTTCTTAATTTTATTAAGCTATATCATAATGGCTATGGTTCACTTCACAAGGATAAAAGAGACAATGCTTACTGAATTACAGTCAATGTTCTTAACTATCTTGTGCAATACAATGCTGTTTTTTAGAAAATTTTGAAATGAAACTAGTTGTTGAACACTTTTAGAGGTGTTCAACACAGGGCCCCCAGTGGAGGAGCTAGAGAAAGTACCCATGGAGCTGAAGGGGGCTGCAACACTATAGGTGGAACAACAATATGAACTAACCAGTACCCCCTGAGCTCGTGTCTCTAGCTGCATATGTAGCAGAAGATGACCTAGTCGGCCATCATTGGGAAGAGAGGCCCCTTGGTCTTGCAAACTTTATATGACCCAGCACAGGGGAAGATCAGAGCCAAGAAGTGGGAGTGGGTGGGTAGGGGAGCAGGGGTCAGGGGAGGGTATAGGGAAATTTCGGGATAGCATTTGAAATGTAAATAAAGAAAATATCTAATTTTAAAAAATGGGAAAAAAAAGCCTTGACCTAAGCCTTGTTATTGGAAAACAAAACAAAAAACAAAACAACAAACAAACAAACAAACAAACAAAAGAAATGTTCAAACCGCAAGGTGTATCATTAGAAAACAAATTTCTTTACATAGGCCTATCTGGCCACTTTCACTATGTCCAATTTTATACTAGCATTAAACAACAACCTTTTATTTTGTGTTTGGACTATGTTGGTATTGTTCTGCTATCTTGCAGACATGAGACAAGAAACACTTCCTGGAAACTCATTTACTATCACATTTATATGTAAGCCATACTTCAACATGTTGTTTCATTTAAACACAGAACAACAAGAATCTCCTCCTTATAACATGTAGGATTACTGTGATAGTTCATTGACTATCCTATCTTAAACCTCATTACAATCCTAAATATTTTATCCTCCCTGTTCTCCCTCCCCATATTTAAACATGCATCCTGGTCCAACGGTCACCATACCTGTTTATACTTTCTGATCTTTCTTCCAATATGTCACCTGCCACAGAGGATAGATTATCTTAAATGTGAAGTTCTAAAACCAGCCCAAAATTGAGATAATGAACAGCAATTTACTTCTGGATCACATTTTACCCAGAAAGTGAGATTATCATTATCTATTGTTAATGTTAATTATATGCATATTAATATTTTGCATAATGTAGTGACCCCACTGTTAAAAAGTTGGCAAGCATGGCACAATGAAATGAACACATAGAAATGCTACAGATAAATATTCTGAATAATTTGAAATACAGAGTTGAGAACACCCACTGTGAAGTCATGTGGGTTGTTTATTACAAAGTTACTTTGGTACTGAAAAGCCAGAGAATGAGAGTAAAAAAAACATGAAACTTATAACAGCTAAGCATGTAGTCAAAAGGACAAACTGGCATCTCGCAAAGATGTTTCAGTATACACTGTAATGTGTAGCCATACCTGCACTTTCATTTAAACAAGCTAAAATTCATCTTTAAGTGCACAAAGACCAGAGGGAATCATGGTGAGCCATAGCAGGCAAGTTAGCGATGATCAGGTTTTTATTACCCCCAACACAGTGAAATGTTATATGTAGCTATTTTGAAAGAGTCCCTGATCACACTGGTTGTTCTGAAACTATGAGAGGCTAACCAGTTGGTCCAATCTTTCTCATTAGAAGATTATACTTTTAGTTGGCAGAAAGACTTTTCACTCAAAGGAAAAGTTTAGTCTAGTCAGAACCTTCTCACAATCTTATTCCAACTTCCTGTCCAACAATTGGGATTAACTCACAGCATACAAACCCAACTGACTTTTGGGTATTTGTATGTTTGGAAATTGGCAGTTTTCTGAAGGAATCATCAAAAAATAGCCTGAAAAGATAGGTTTTATAAAGCCAACACAGAATTATCAGTGAAACTAAAATTAGATGATGTATTACCAAGAAAGAGGTCGCTAGGTAATGGATCTAATATATTTACTTGTTGATGTTAAAAGTTATGTAAGAAATGATAGTGAATGTTAAGTATAGTGGATAAAACTGACTTGGCTCTGAAAACTAATTTTAAAGGTGGTTACAGTGCTTCAGAGGAAGGAGGCAGAATTAACAGGATGTTTTATGTGGAAATAAAATATCAGAGGGAATTATTCCGTAGGATATAGTAAAGACAACTCATGGGGAAGGAATGAAGAAAAGTACTTGACCAATGCGACAATTCAATTGTGTTTCTTCTCCCTAGAGCAGATCTGAGAGTAGCAGAAGCAATCACAGAATCCGAAACTTGCATATAATAATATCCCTGAACAGAGTATGCCCCAAAGTACTAGGGGCCAGATGGCATTGCCTAGCTAGAAGAAGCCATAATCTGCAATTAGCATAATGGCTGGTAAATTTGAAGTGGAAGCTGAGGATGCTTGTATATCCCAAGACTGGGCAGGAAGTGAGGAGAATGTGAAATCTCAGTGCACATACAACATACATGAATGTTATTTACCACATAAAGTAAAAACAGAGATTAGATAGATAAACTTGGTGGAAAAGTTGGTTATTCCCATACGGAGTCATACTCTGGCTTTTCCCCAGACCTGAAAATAACTGCTTATTACCATCTTCTACCAAAAGTGTCCTTTGTGAAATAGATTCCCAAATCATTGTAACTTGAAATGCACAGTCTTTTCATTGTTCCAGACATACACCAACCTCTTATATCATGCATTTTTCTAATATGTATACAATGTTTAAGTCAAAATTGGTATTTAGAGAGCAAAATTATCTCTTTTTAGATAAAGGTTATTTACTAACCAAGCATGAGCTGAGTTGTGGGTAAATTCATAATCATACATAGAACATGAGGTCAGTGGTAATCTATGAAGAAGAAAACAAATTGTTATTCTTGCCTTTTATAAAAACAAAGCCCCATAATAGAATTGCCATTTCTGCTAGCTCATAGTATGCCTAGAAATAAATGTCTATAATGGTTTCATTTTCCAAAATTACATGGAATTCATACACACACACACACACACACACACTTTATGTAAAAGACTTGGTGTTACAAATGTTCTCCACAGCCCATAGACTGATAAAAATCATTATTTTTAAGCAAACGTCCCTTCAAAAAGGTGGTGAAGTTAGTCCAATTGACTCCTTAAACAATATAGTTTATAAATGTAAACCTTGATTGCCTCTTAGAGATTGGGGGTGAGTTCCATGAATACTACTCTGTATCATTTATTCAGGGGAAAACAATTCTGTGTTGCCTGTTAAGGATCAAACAATTTCTAGTATATAAGACTTACAATAAGCACTGGGAGGAATTATTAGATCCTATGTTCATTCTCATGGCTTGCTTTCACTTATACTAATGTTCACTGATTTACCACATATTTTTTTCTGATTTCAATTGCAGATTGTTACTTCATTTCTTTGTGTGTGTGTGTGGGGGGGGGTTATTCGAGACAGGGTTTCTCTGTATAGCCCTGGCTGTCCTGGAACTCACTTTGTAGACCAGGCTGGCCTCGAACTCAGAAATCAGCCTGCCTCTGTCTCCCGAGTGCTGGGATTAAAGGCGTGCACCACCACACCCTGCGTGACTTCATTTCTTAAGTATATCAATATCTAGATACTCAATATACACCCTTTCATATGGTGAATATTGTTTAATTCCCCAAAGAAGAGTAGATCCTAAACAACTCATGTTCTCATAAAGTGAAAAAAATTACTTGTTAACAGTTTTGTCATATATATCTGCTGTGCATCATTAGAGACTCCAAGGATATTTGCAATGCCTGTAAAGTACCTGGAACATCAAATTATTCTATTACAAAAATCTTAACATGTTGTTGGACAGTACAGTGAACGTTTCTACTACACCTGAGAGCCAAGCACAGCAAGAGTTGCTTGTAGAATAGGAGCTAAGATTCCTTAAAGTTCATGGCATTTTTTTCAATTTTTTTTTATTAGATATTTTCATTTACATTTCAAATGGTATCCCAAAAGTCCCCTACACCCTCCCCCCAATTCATGGCATTTTATTTTCACCTGCTTATTATTATTATTATTATTATTATTAGTAGTAGTAGTAGTAGTAGTAGTAATATATTAGTATTAGTATTAAATTTAATCATTTTTTTACAATCCAGTCATTATCCCCTCCTGTTCCACCCTCTTACAGTATCTTTATCATTCTTCCTCCCCCTGTCTCCAAGAGGATGTCCCCACTCCCAACCCTTACATTCTTCCCCACTCCCTGGGGCCTCAAGTTCCTAGAGGGTTAGATGCTTTCTTTCTCACAGATGCCAGATGAGGCCATCCTCTGTTGTATGTGTCAGGGGCTTCATATCAGCTAGTATATGCTGCCTAGTTGGTGGTTCAGTATCTGAGACATCACAGGGATCCAGGTTAGAGAGACTGCTGGTCTTCCTATGGGATCTGCTCTCCTCCTCAACTTCTTCTAGACTTACTCTAGTTCAACCAGAATGGGTCCCCAGCTGATGTTCATTGGTTGGGTATAAGTATTTGCATCTGTCTCAGTCAGCTATTTGTTGGGCCTCTTGGGCAGTCATGCTAAGCTCCTGTCTGTAAGCACACCATAGCTTCAGTAATACTGTCAGGCCTTGGAGCCTCCTCTTGAAATGTCTTCCACTTAATAAGTACATGCTTGCTGGCATGTGTCCAAAACATTCTTCCACAGGGTTCTTACAGTTTTCAAGTTTCAGTATTCAGACTAATTAAAATGACTTACAATCAATTTTGCATGAAAAGTATCAGTGGAGTATATTTCTTCAGAACACGGGATGTATTCACTGATAAGCAAATATTAGTCAAAAAGTTCAGAATACCCACAATACAACTCACAGTCCATATGAAGCCCAAGAAGAAGAAAGACTGAAATGTGAATACTTCAGTCCTATTTCGAAGGGGAAAGTAAATAATCACTGGAAGTAGAGGGAGGGGGAGACTTGGGAGGTAGAGAGGAAGGAGATAGGGAAAGGTAGGCAGGATCAGGTGTGAGAGGCGACAGGGGAGAGACAGAGAAATCAGGAATTTGAACCAAGATGTGAAGTAGCAGGGGTTGGGAAACTTGGGGTAGCCACTAGAAAGTCGCACAGGCCAGGGACAAAAGAGTTTCCCAGGATGCAACTAGGATGACATTAGTAGAAATAAGCAATAAAGGGGAGATAAAACCTGTAGAAACCATATCCAGTGGTTAGGTGTAGACCTCAGTTAAGGGATGGGGCCACTCACCTACCCGGAGGGCATTTGCTCTTTTAGGATTAGGCACATCCTGTTAGACTGAGGCCAGACAAGGTAGCCCTTTGGTACCTGTGTGCCAGGGGCTTCATTCCAGCCCCCCCCCCCATGCTCTTCGGTTGGTGGCTTAGTCTCTGGGAACTGCCTAAGGTCCAAGTTAGTTGACACTCTTGGTCTTCCTATGGAGTTACCATCCCCTTCAAATCCTTCAATCCTTCCCCTAACTCTTCCATAGGGGTCCACACCTCCGTCCAATAGTTAGATCTAAGTGTCTGTACCTGCCTCAGTCTGCTCCGGGTAGAGCCTCTCAGAGGACAGCCATGCTAGGCTGCTGTCTGCCA
Source organism: Mus pahari (assembly GCF_900095145.1). Classification (NCBI taxonomy): domain Eukaryota; kingdom Metazoa; phylum Chordata; class Mammalia; order Rodentia; family Muridae; genus Mus; species Mus pahari. The sequence continues at coordinate 65,693,897 of NC_034600.1, forward strand.
GCACAACATGACATCAGTAATAGTGTCAGGGTTGTTCTGAAGAGTGTTCAAAAGAAAATGTGTCTTTTTTAAGGAAAAAAAAAGTTTAGTATAGAAAATGTAGAGTTACATACACATCATTTCTCCATCACTTCCACTACTTAAATGAAGCACACATGAAACAATTGCAATATTTTTCCAAGTTGAATGACTCTCAGCTTGGATAAGTCTGCCCATAAAGATGTAAGTTAGTTATGAGGCTTTTGAGATCTCTAGGAGCTTTCCAAGAGACACAAGTATACCTTTCTGCGAAAAACTTATACATCCATTCCATAGGTGTTTAAAAATCTATGGCGGCTAATTGATGCCTGTTTATCTAGATCTCTGTCTATTAAATATCAGTCCTAAGTACACATTTTGGAAAATTTGTATTATTAAAACAAAAAAAAATTTGAAAATACTTGGAAGATATTTTAAAATTTAAAAATTAATGGGACAATAGTTTCATATAGTTGCACTGAAATAATTCTATTCATATATTATTTACACGAGTTAAAAAGTAAAAACACATAATTCGTTCATGCTTTTCTTCTACATGCCTATCAAATTCCATATGAATTTGCAATGGTTACTGTAAACTATACTGATGATCTATTATGTATAATATCTGGATTAAATAGCAGAAAACAGACAACTGATTTTTGATGCAACACCTAAATAAGAATAAAGCATACCAATGACTAAGCTGGTCAATTAAACCATTATAAAAATATAACAATGGAATTAAATAGCATATAGCTGACACACACAAAAAGTATTCAGCAAGATATACAGCAGGAAAATTAAATAATTTCTTTAAATTTGAAGCTTATTGGATAACCTGTCATCACAAAATGATCTAGAGTAATGCTAAGTTTTGAGAACCCGTGCTTTATGGAAATGTCAGAGCATCTAGTAGACTTGATCTGACATGAATCGAAATTGAATTTTTATGGTAATATTTATAGTATACCTCTCAGAGAACTTTTCACTTTCATGGTAAATTAATTAATGTGTACTTCTTTTATTTATTTATTTTTTACGTATTCACTTTATATCCCTTTCACTCCCCCCTTCTAACCATCTCCTACCACAATCCTTTTCCCTTCCCCCTCTCCTCCTCCTCTGTGCCAGTGGTGGTCCCTCTGTATATGTCCCCATATTTGCACTTCAAGTCTCTGAGAAGCTAAGTACTTCAGCTCTCAGAGGCCAGACAGGGGTAATCTTAAGAGGAAATTCTGATTAAACTGGGAGACAACCTGATAGCATGTGTCTCCCTGTTACAAAAGTCAGAAAATAAGATATATTCAATGTCAGATAGAATACCAACTGAGGAGAAAGGCTTCAGATGAATCCACAAAATCAAGTAATTCCCCAGAATACAGGGTCAAGTATATTTATTGAAAATATGCTGGACAAAGGCAGGTGAGATGGTTCAGAATACAGATATACCTATCATACAAGCTGGAATTCGGAGTTTGACAGCCCAGGACCTACAAAGAGATAGGTTAGCCCATTTAAAATAATCTGTGGAGAATCTCGGGGCTGAAGTCTTGTCACTGTCTTATGCTATTGGAGTATAGAGTAGCCCTAGAAACTGTATTTAGTATATTTTTTTTCAAAAATCCTAAGACAAAAATTAAAAATAAAAATTCAACAATAATTGCTTACTTCAAGATGGTCAAATTATATAGCAATATATATTGCTAGCCTCCAGTCTGTCAAACAGAAGAGTAATGCCAGAAAATAATGGGAAAAAGCAGCATCAAAATAGATGGCCAGAAATCTCTTTACTTTGGGTAAAGTCTAGTATGAGTCAATAGTGGATTCACTTATATGGGCCTTAAATTTTTAACTGTCTTTAAGTTAAAAGTTAAGAGTCACACAATAGTGAAAATGAGGTTTTATGTTGTACAAAGAAAATTTATCTACATTTAAGGGTAGAAATCATAGGATATCAAGATTTTTTAACATTTTTTAAAGCATTCACAATATTAAAGTGAATGTTGAAACCCACATTTTATAGGATTTGATTTGATCATAGTTCATTTAAATGATCAACTCCTAAACCTCTGATAAAAATGATGATTCTTCTCCAATCAGTTTTATATTTACTAAAAGTCAGCATTATTACTTAAAATTGTCTAAAAATATATATAATGTACATAAAGGTATGTATGAAGCTGTTGACTAGCATGCTGTTTTCTATATCTTTTGGTACAAGGAAAATAATAATATTCAAACTTTCTATATTTCCTGAAGGTGTTACATATGAAAATAGCTCATGAATCAATTTTAAGTAAATGGAAAGAATCAGTAAAAGTTGCTATTTTTCAAAATAAATAGGAGCAGGATTACTTCCTCAATTATCAAAATGCATAGCATGAAACGCACAAGGTGTAAATGGATGGTTTAACACAGATTTCCCCATGCTCTGTAAAACATGGCCAACACAAATCAACCTCAATGGTATTTCTTTAAACGTTCTTATATTATTGAATGTACAGGTCGTTGGTGTATGCATTGTTTCCAATTTTGTATATTGATAGGATTTGTCTGTGAGCAACCGTGTGTGTCTCAGCATCTCTCTGTGTTAATTGTGCTTTTTCATTGGCTGATTTCCTTATAATTGTTTTGTCCTATTCTGGTAATGTGTTTGTTTGTTTTTCCCATTTTATTTTTAGATGCGTGTTTTCTAGTGTTCCCCACATTCCCAACCCCCATTCCAAGTGTTCTTCAACTCATCCCTCAAACCCTTTGCCTCTGAGAGAATACTCCTCCCACCACTATCACCTTCCCATACCTCTCCCCACCCCCATATTCCCCTTCCCTGGGGATCAACTCCCTATAGGATTAGGCACATCCTATCCAGTTTAGGCCAGATAAGGGAGTCCTCTGCTACATACGTGCCAAGGGCCACCAACCAGCTCATGTATGCTCTTTAGTTGGTGACTTAATCTCTGGGAGCTCCCATGGTTCCAGGTTAGTTGATACTGTTGGACTTCCTACGGGATTATAATGCTTTCAACTCTTTCACTCCTTCCCCTAACTCTTCTGTAGGGGACCCTGACCTCAGTCCAATGGTTAGCTTTAAGGATCTTCATCTCTTTCAGTCTGCTCCTGGTAGATTCTCAGAGTCTGTCTGAAAGCTCAGCATAGCATAAGTAATAGAGTCAGGCATTGGTGCCCACCCATGGGATGGATCCAAAGTTGGGCTAGGCCCTGCAGGGCCTTTCCTTCAATCTTTGTTACATTTTTGTCCCTGAATTTATTTTAAATAGGAACAATCCTGGGTCAAAATTTTTGAAGGTAGGTTGGTGACCCCATCTCTTCACTGGGGGAATTTCTAGCTACTGGAGATGGTCTCTTCACATTCTATCTCCTCAGTATTGTGCAGTTTGGCTAAGGTCACCACCCTTGAGCCCTGAGAGTTTACCATCCCCAAGGTCTCTGCAACTTACTGGAGACTTCTCCCATCCCTAACTCTTCAGGTGCTTGTTTTTATTCATTTCTGACCCTCTAAGCTTCTCTCCTGTCTCCCCCCATATCCAATCCTGTCCCACTTTTCTCCCCCATCACTTTCCCACTTTGGTGCCTCCCTCACTCTGCCCCCATGATTCCCCTTTTCTAAGTGGGATGAAGACACCTCCTGTGGGACTTTCTGCTTGTTAAACTTCTTATGGTCTGTATCATGGGTATTCTGTACTTTTTGGCTAATAGCCACTTGGATTTCTCTGTTTTTTTCTGCCCCCTCAAAAGGGATGCCTGTATGCAGGTGCGGTGAGGTGAAATCTTATTAGTCAAATAAGGCTAGAGCCTGTGATTGGACAGTTATCCATGTTTTTTTATTATATTTTCATATTTAAATTAACAAGGTGACATGTTAAATAAATATATACCTAAGATTCAAATTTAGAGATAAAATTCTTTCTTCACATTATGTTTGCAATTGCTATACATTCAAATCTTTAGATATATTTAGTTTACATACTATTAGGCCTGGATAGATTGCTCAATTTATATAGTGATTGCTATGAAAGAATGGAAACCTGCACTTGTTGCACAAAACCAACGTGAAGCAGATGATTATGATCCCATATGATTGCAACCTTAACCCTTGGGAGGAGAGACAGGCACACACTTGTTGCTCACAGAATTCAAATCAAATGAAAAGTTTTAACTCTAAATGAGAAGTACTATCCAAAACAATTGAGGTGGAAAACAAAGGTGAATAAAGATGATTATGTAAATGATACCCACACAACACACAACACACATAATATCATAATATATATATATATATATATATATATATATATATATATATATATATA
>NC_034600.1:65698283-65716899 GCF_900095145.1 Mus pahari
ACACACACACACACACAATCATGCACAGGTTACACAGTGTATACCTACATACCTACTCAAGGGAATGCATAATATACACATGTTTATGTGTTAGGTATATTTCTATCCCTTAGCTCTATATGTATTATGTATTTACATGTTTTGTCTTGAGTGTTCTTTCTTTCTTTTGGAGGTAATAGCTTGTATATTGTGATTACCTGAAATTCACAGTGCTTTCTCTGGAATGATATATCATGCATATGTATCTTATATTTTAATTCATCTATTCAATACTTTTAATCAGTAAATTATACATATATATGTATATATATGTACACACACACTATATATACATATATGTATATATGTATATATGTATGTATATATATATATATATATATATATATATATATATATATATATAGTGCTCTTTTACTTGAAGCACAAGAAAATCATCCTCTCATTTATTGGGGTTACAGGTACTTTTGGTTATTTTTTATTTTTAAGAGTTTATTTTACTGGTGGGACGAATACAGTGAACATATATGTACTTTGTTTCAAGAGGTCAAAAGGTGCCAAAGCTTGGACTGGCAACTCAGGCTTTACAGAACAGCCAACTTGTTACATGGGTACAGGAATCTGAACTTGAATCCTTATGAATACTCATCGCATGCTCTTTAAATTCTGGGTCACCTCCCTATCCCCACACACATGTTTCATGTGTATTTTTCAAATGTAGACTGTAGGACACAAAAAAATGTAGACATTACAGGCAAACAGGGTTGAACATAATATTATTTTAGAAATTATTTAAATGGATCGACAATTTAGTAAGACCAATAGCCATGTTTTTAGGCAGATGAGACTTAAGTCCAAACTTCTCTTTGACTTAATTGTGGAACAACCTTATACGTTGCCTGCAAATGTGCCTTTTCACCACAACAAATCCAACCTACTTTTCAAGTCTGAAATTCTGAGTAAACACTGCTTCGTAGCCTAAGATGCCCCTGCCATATGGTAAGTGCACATGTTTCCAAAGGAGCAAATGCTCTGTCAGGGAGTCTCACTGCTGTTTTGATTGAATTGCTCTGTGATCTGAACATGTCTGCCAAAGGAGTGCACCTGCATAACAGCGTTCAAAAGCTGCCAGGTTGCCACAGTGAAGGGACACAATGTACATACCGACAAGGTGCCCGGCATCCTAAGATCTGTTGATCAGACTATGAGAAATATCTGCATAATTGTTGTCTCAAAGTAGAACCGATGCACATGGACAAACTTATGTCCTTAAGTGTCCAAAAGAACTCACCCAAGATGTGCAACAATGAACTGACAAGGGTTTTTGATACAAGGCAAAGAACTGAAATGCGTGTTCTTTAATAGCTCACTTTTGAATTCCTAAATTCCTCAAAGTAATTGAATATTATTATAATCTGTTCCTAGGAAACTTGAGAGTTTATATTTTAATAAATATGAAACTATTAAGTAAAATTTTAGAAACAAGTTCCTAGAGATGTATTTAATTGATATTTTTAAAATCTGCACAATTATAAAAGAATAATAAAAGTTTACATTATAGTATATCTAAAGTAAAAAGTATTTCTTTAAGTTATTTTAGTCATATTATTCTACTTTCTAATGATCAAGAATGAAAGTAGAATTAAAATATCAATTATATATGTCTGTAAAAAGTTTGAGGTTTTATTGATAAAATGTATATTTGCAGTTAATTCTGAACTCCATTGTTCTTCATAGATCACTTATATATCTTAGAAAAAAGAATCACTTATAAATTATAATTGTTTTATTGTTTAGCATATGAATAGTATTAGTAACTCAAACTCTAGAATATTATTACCTAAATCTTAGTTAATAACTGACAGGCTCAGATATGAATTATCCTATATTGTTCCCAAACTAAATCATTAAAAACATCTTACACATAACATCTCAGATACTGTGTCTATCATTCTTATTATAAATATTGTTATAAATTTATTTTTATTGTTTTGCATGTTAACAACCAAATAACCAGAGAAAGGAATTTCTGAGAGTTTCTAATTCAATTATATCATAAAAACTCATTGTGTACTTCAAAAATAAATTAACTCAAGATGTTACTCAAAACTCCATCTGCTATACTGCCTTAAATGCATTCCATGGAACCTGTATAACTTCGAATGATTTTCCATCAGAAGCCAAGGGCTGTTTTTTTAATGTTCAACTTTGTTTCAGAAACGACCTCATAAACTCTTTGATGATTTTTTTTCTTTTTTCTACTCTCTATTCCTTCCTATATGGAAGGGAAATATGCTATAAAATGCTTTTACCTGCTGTCTTTTATGTAAATGACTTTTGATTGCAGTTTGAAACTTTTGGAGAAATGAAGCTTGCATTCTCAAAGCAAGCAGATACTTGTGCAGGAACAAGTGAAATGACCTGAAATTGATTTTCCTATTGTCTTCTTCCACTTCATCCTATTGGAAAGCATCCCCTGCTTTGTACAAAACATACATTGTTTGAAAGGTTTTAAATGCACTTCCCAAAATGATATCAGCAAATACGGCAGGAAAAGATCATTGGAAGTCATATTTAAAATGGCTTAAGTGGGGGTAACCCCAATCCTTACAGAATTTGTGATTGTTTTGAATACAGCTTAGTGTAAAGACATCACTTAAGTTATTCTGTTTGAATTCTTCTTGAATACCCCATCAGGCAGTGAACAAAAATATTCTTTATGCTGAGCTAGAAGTGCAGTGTGTATAATAGTCTGAGATAAAGATACAGTATATTAACATCACAAAATGAAGAGTCTGAGTGAGGATGATAGGATCAGGGAAAAGTGAGGAGAAAGGAACACAGTATCTGACTCTCTCCTTGTGTGTCTCTGTTTTGTTTCTCAGTCTCTGTGGGTTTCTCTGTATCTTTCTCTCATTTTCTTTCTTTCTCCATGTTCCCCTAATACAAACACAAAATAAAACCAAAACACACTAATAGGTTCTTCTAATTTAATACAAGGTTATATTATATGCATTGAAGGTTTTACAGAAACACATTTCGTGGAATTTTCAGTATCTTCTACAGATTAAAATAGTAATTGATGTACAATAGTTTAATTGATATACTAAATGATAACTTAGAAGTTCATACAGATAAAGTATGAGATGAAAGATATTAAAAATAATGAGCATAGAAACTTTAATTCTATCTAAAAAGTCAGATGATATAAGCACTATAGTGAAAAATAAATGTGTTCTTTTGTTCTTTATTGTATTTTCTCCCTTTGATAAAAGTCAGTGAATAAGAGGTTAAAATATAGTCAACAAATACAATTTTCCTGACTTAAAAATGTTTTGCGCTATAAATATTTAACACTGAATATTCAAGAAAGACATTCAGAGAAACAAATACTTGTCAGTTTTGAAGCTACTATCATAAAATTCTATTAGTAATAGTCTACCTGTTTTATAATAAACATAATCACAAGTTAAGAAATTAAACAATTCGGACTTTGGAGTGGCTCACTGGTTAAGAACATTGGTTGCTCTTCTAGAGCACTCAATTTTTATTCCTGATACCCTCATGGTGACAGACAGCTGTCTATAATTCCAGTACCAAGGGATCCAATGCCTTCTTCTCCTTGCCTTTGTGGGCTCTGCACTCACATATTAAGCAGACATGCTTGTAAGCAAAATTAATGTACCCATAAGGTTAAAATGAAGGTTAAAAAATAATGAATATCATAGCCTCTCCATTTTTCTTCTTTTGTTGCTCCTCCCATATTTTTTGAAATTCATCTATTATTTTTACAGTACTTTATTCACACTGCTTATTGTGTATTTTTTATTATTTTAATGTCATATGTAGATATATTATTCTTTGGCTAAATCTACCTCCATTTCTGCTCCTAAGTACACTTCTATCCTCTCTACCACTCCTTTCCCCAGTGTTCACCAACATCTCTTTTAAGTATGTAGGATCTTCAGAAGCTATACACATAAATTTCACCAACTTTACCAATTTCACCCAAATATGAGCTAAATAAAGATGATAACCACAATCATGATGAACTGAGGGAGGAAAATCTCACAAAGTCTCAAGCCCTCCAGCAGACATAAAGAACTACTGGTGGTTAAGAAAGCCAAGAATGAAAGATATGGTTTTTCCAAAAAAGGAAGAAAACAGTTAGTTGTCCAGTGTTGAACAGTTGTCCAATGACAAACAGTTGTCCCAAAATATACAAGTAACCTTGTATTGAATAAACTAGAAATATTTAGGAACATATATGTATATGCATATGTGTATGTATATGTATATGATGTATATGTATATGCACATACATATATGTACATACTAACAACTAATAACAAGTGAGAACATAAATTTGAGTGAGAACAAGGAAAAGTATATGGTATGATTTGGAGGTGGGAATGAGAAAGGAGAAACATAATTAAATTACAATCTCAATAATAAGTGAGCAAAAATAATACTGATTCACATTCAGTGATGCTTTTATATCCATAGACATATGAGCAAATTCCAGCTTTCTTTATTGTATCCAGGCATTGTACATGTTGTTTCTGTCATTGTGTGTTCATATGTGCAGAGATGCACATTTTTATAGTAGAATGTAAAAACATTGGGGGGGGCAAATTATACTATGATTGTTTATCCTAATAATAGATTTTGACTATCCCTTAGTGCTGGTGACCTAGTCAGCCATATCATTTTAACCAAGTAAACATTATCAAGCATGTGTTCAGTCTTGTATGGTGAGCTTAACTAAGCACAGAAAGTGGGTGCAATAACACGCGTGACTAAAACAGTGAATATCTATTGCCAGTGCAGTTGTGGATTCTCTTCTGAGTAAGACTTTCTATGGTTTCCCTTCCCTGGTTGTATGCAGAAAACTATCAAGTTCTGTGAATGCTTTTCATTAGCAATGAAGCTCCCAAGTCAATACTGCATCAATAGATTGATTTATCCATGCTGTATGAAGCAAATGTGGATGTCACACAAGGCCATTACAGCTCTCTTCTCAATAAACTGTATATAGAAACAGCATATATATCCATCAACTGAGAAGTGTATAATGAAAATTCACATCATGTAAGTGATGAAATTTATACAGGTGAAAAGAAAACTAATGTCTGTTTGACAGAAAATTAATGACATTGTAAATAACCCTTCTCAGGGGGTTAAGCCAGACCCAGAAGACAAACACCAAATGTTCACTCATATATGAATGTTATACTTTGAAATTTACATGTGTATTTAAATTGGAATTTGGATAAAAGTCAGAAAAACTAGTGATGGGCCATTGGAAAATGGCTTAATTTTAAAAGACAATAATTAGAAAACATGTTTAATGAAGGCAGAAATAGAAGTAATGATTTAAAAATTGTTAAGTGGGCTGTAGGCTATGAGCATGGGGCAGGGTAGTGAGTCAGAGGAGGAATTCTTGACAAACAAGACTTATTTTAAGTGATGTTGGAACCTGCTCCCTCAAATATATGCACATAGGAAAGGAATCCCTATGTGCTGCAGAATTATTGCTGGTATAAATTTGAGAAATGTGTATTTCTTCTTAGACAGTTTTCTTCATTATCTTCAGGGAACATAGGTGTCTCCATTGCTGGTTGTGGTTTCAAGATGTTGGCAAGCTAATCAAAGACTTGAAGAAGCATACATAGAGAATTGACAGCCAAGGAAATGACTGGAAAGATAAGAAGCAGTAGTAGGCAGATACACTGCAAGAGAGCAGCAGGCACAGGCAGGAGGGCACCCAATTCAGAAGCATTCCCACTTTCTTTCTTTAAAGTCCAGAGTGAGCTAGCAGCCCAGAGAAGTGACAGAAAGTATCCTAATCTAGATGGACAGATGGGCTTGCATGTAATTTTGGACAAGCTGCGCTTCTGTGATCTCTCCTACCATAATTTTGAGAATTTGACAAGCATCATTTGTAAGGATTAGTCGGTAAAAATGGGAGAATTACCTGACAGATTACTTCAAGAATAAGTTGGTAAAGTTGAACTTGGTTATTTCTCCTTCTACCATAAAATAATTAACCAAAAATTACCTTTAAGACAGAAAATACCATCATACTTGTCTATATACTCACAGAGTGAAACAAAAAGGCAACAATACATTATTAAAACTAAAAATAATGTTTTAACTTACTCTTATGATATATATATATATATATATATATATATATATATATATATATATATATCATGTGTGTGTGTGTGTGTGTGTGTGTGTGTTAATACAGCTAAAGCAAGGCTTAGAAAGACAAAACACTGACCAGTAGTATTTTAAAAACTGAGAAAGAATAAAAAGCAAAAACGTGATTAACTTTACAAGCACTAAATTCCAGTACTACTGGGCAAGTCCTAACTTATAAAAATAAAGAAGACCCAACAATTCATCAAGACAGACAGACAGACACACACACACACAGAGACACACACAGAGAGAGAGAGAGAGAGAGACAGAGACAGAGACAGAGACAGAGACAGAGACAGAGAGACAGACAGAGAGAGAGACAGAGAGAGACAGACAGAGACAGACAGAGACAGAGACAGAGACAGAGACAGAGAAGAAAATAGGCTATGAGTTAAATATAGGACATAAAGGAATAGTTTAATTAAGGAGTATCACGGAAGTTACACAAAAACAAAGTACTCATGTGTGAAATCCTAGTTCTTTTTAAAATAAATGCACAAAGTGTTATATGACAGTTGTACAAAATGATAAAGCTAGACAGCATTGTAATATTTTTCCAAACAGATCTCAAAACGTAAAGAAAACAGACATGTCAAAACCTGAAATTAGAGCAACACAAAAAAGTCAAAATTTTGCTTTCAATATCTTTATATAAAAGGTAATTATATTCAGAAGACTTTCTGTAAGGACTTTTGGTATAATTCATAAAAGAAGAAAAAACAAACTTCATTTTTATCTTACATTAAGAGTTAAATAGAAAATCATGAAGAATATACAATAAACTATTAAAGAGTGAATCTGTACATTCACGGTCAAGGAGCAATTAAAAAATAAAAAGTTACATGTCACAACCCCACAGACACACAATGGTAAGCCAAACACCAGAAAAGCCATTTCTTACAAGACTATTCAAGAAAATCAAGTATGTTTTTACAAACTAGAGACAAATACCAATTAGAAAACTCAAATCTGTTTATGTACTGATCCTTAAATCGTTTATAGATTACATCGGCTATAGTATTAAAAAAGAAAAACAACTAAGAATGAATTTATGGTACTCATGCTAGATTTCAATTATTCTGAAATAGTGTCTTACCGACAGCAGAGTAGGCATAGATATCAGTAGAACTAGATAAGAGTTTTGATCTTGCAATGTCCACCTTTTGGTGAGGGAAAAGGACTAAAGCTCTGAGGGTCAGTAGAAAGAATGGAAAGAGGCAACCTTGGGAGGTAGGAGGCTGTGGGGGAACCCTCAGAATGCACCAGAGACCTGGGAGGAGAGATACTCTCAAGACTCAAAGAGAAGGACTTTAAATGAAATGCTGGACAATACAGAGAGAAAATACAGAGCCCACCTCCAACAGGAAGACAGGGCATCAAATGAGGGAATGGGGAGTTGGTGGGGGATTCCAAAATCACAACTCTGACTCATAATTGTTCCGGTCTGAAAGAATTACAGGGATGGAAATGGACAGGAGCCTGAGGAAAAGAAGGTACAGCAGTAGGCCCAAAGAGGGATCCAGCTCAAGGGGAGGTCCCAAGGTCTGACACTATTACTGAGTCTATGGAGTGCTCACAGAAAGGAGCCTCACATGGCCATACTCAGGAAGACCCAACAAGCAACAGAAAGAGTCAGTTGCATATAGTTACACCCAACCAATGGACAGAAGCAGCTGACCACTGCTGTTAAATTAGGGAAAGACTGAAAGAAGCTGAGGAGGAGGGAGACCCTGTAGGAGGACTGGCAGTCTCAATTAATCTGTACTCTCTAGATCTCCAAACATTGGACCACCAAAAAGGCAGCATACACCAGCTGATATGAGGCCCCCATCGCACATACAGCAGAGGACTGCTTGGTCTGTGCTCATTCAGAGATGATGCACTGTGAGGAGTGGGTTTGGCCACGGCCCCAAGATGGCGCCCGGGACTGCTGCCAAGTCTAACGGTTAACAACTGACTTCCTCATATCCCTCAAGATAGCTATGTCTGTTAAGCTGCACTGCACAGATGCACCACAACGAACGATCAGATGATGTGATGAATGTAGTCCTGTGCCAATGAACTGTGCCTACGTGGAATAGGGTGATGGGAGTGGATTAGAGGGTATAAAAGGGGATGGCCGAGAGAGGTCGGGGAATCTTTTTAGTGCACATAGTTATGTTCCTGAATAAATTGCTTTGAGAAGGACATCGGCTTCTTTTCTGCAGATCGGAGACGGTAGCGACAATGCACCTAATCCTCAAGATACTGGAAGCCCCAGGCAGGGTTGGGGGTAGGGACATCCATGTGGAGACAGCTGGGTTGGGAGGAGCATTAGGAGGGTGGATGGGAGGGGGAATAAAATATGGAGTGTAAAATAAACAAGTAAATAAATTAATTAAAAAATTAAACTGACCAAAAAATTGTTATGTATTTTTAATGCAACAACATATATTTTATATATGAATACTAAGGATATTTTATAGCTCTGGGTGTGCTATGTTATCTTCATTATTATACAGAAGAGACTGCAATGCCACACTACTGTTGAATGTGTATATAAATTTAAATATTTAATGAACTTTTGGAGGGATTAAGTATAGAGGTGCACTTTATGACTTTGAATCAATCTTGCAACTGAGATTTTTTTTTAAATTCTGCTAAGATAGTACTGTTTTAGTAATGATTTCTTGGGTCTTAGTAGTCAAGTTAGTATGCTCATTTGAGAGAGAAAGTAATAGGTGCTTATCATCAACAGGAAGCAGGTGATTAGTTTAAACTCAATGGGGATAAGGCAATTAGCATATTCTGACACTACTGCTATTAAGGCTGTTAAGAATTGTAAAAAAGCACATGAAGTCAATGATGTACAGAAACATGAATAAACCATGTTGTAAAGAGCATTCTCCATCCCTCTAGAAAGCAGGAAAATGGACAGATTTCAGTTTGGATAGCTCATATTTTCCCTTGAGATACCATGCATCTAAAGTAATTTATTCCAAGTCTACTAGCGATGGCATCTTGCTATGCCCTAAGATTTTACTTACTTTGAGAATGATGTTCCTGATAGGTGGTCTTTCTTTTGTAAACCCACTATGTATGATCTGATCACGCATTCATTTTAATTACATTTTTAGCATCTACAATTATTTGAAAAAATATTCTATCACATGAAGGAGATATTTATAGCCATCTTGATTATAATTCTGTAAGGGCTGTTGCTTTTACCAGACATTAAAACACACCTAATAGATTTTCTATACAGAGTCTCTCTGAGATAGATCCTCACAGGAGAGCACGCAGGCTACGGAAGCAACCGAGCTTCTTGGACAGGGTCCTTTCTGTCCTTCATCCTCAGCCAGGAGGCAGAGCTGTTCCTCACTCCTCTGTGCACCTTCCCTGCCAGAGGAGAGCTTGCCTATAAGGAAGTGCTCAGACCCCCACAACTAAGGTGTGATCACCATTTTCTATCTGGGATCTCTCTGAGGCAGGTCCACACAGGAGAGCATGCAGGCCACAGAAGCAACAAAGTTTCTTGGACAGGGTCCCTTTGGGCCTTCATCCTCAGACAGGAGGTGGAACTGATTCTCAGACTTCTGTGCACCTGTCCTGCCTGGGAAGAGTTTGCCTCCAGGGAGTTCTCTGACCCCTGGGACTCAGGGGAGAGCTGGTCTCCCAGGAGTGTTGACAGAGGCCAAAAGACTCACAGGAGGGACAAGCTCCAGCCAGAGACAGTTAGAACATCTGACACAAGAGATTACCAGATGGTGGAAGGCAAATGTCAGAATCTTACCAACAGAAACCAAGACCACTTGGCATGATCAGAACCCAGTACTCCCACCACAGACAGTCTTGGATACCCTAACACAACTGAAAAGCAAGATTCAGATTTAAAACTATATCTCATGATGATAGTACAGGATTTTAAGAAGGGCATTAATAACTCACTTAAAGAAATACAGGAGAACTCAGCTAAACAGGTGGAAGTCCTTAAAGAGGACTTTAAAAAAATCCAACAATATGAAGTAACCAGTACCCCCTGAGCTTGTGTCTCTAGCTGCATATGTAGCAGAAGATGGACTAATTGGCCATCACTGGGAAGAGAGGCCCCTTGGTCTTGCAAACTTTATATGACCCAGCACAGGGGAAGGCCAGGGCCAAGAAGTGGGAGTGGGTGGTAGGGGAGCAGCGGCGGGGAGGGGGGGGAGGTATAGGGAACTTTCAGGAGAGCATTTGAAATGTAAATAAAGAAAACAATAATAATTTAAAAAATTTTTAAAAAGAAAAGAATAAAAAAAAAATCCCTTAAAAAATTACAGGAAAATACAACCAAACAGGTGAAGGAATTGAACAAAACCATCCAAGATATAAAAATGGAAGGAGAAACAATAAAGAAAATCCAAAGGGAGACAACTCTGAAGATAGAAATCCTAGAAATGAAATCAGGAGACACAGTTGTGAGCATCAGCAACAGAATACAAGAGATGGAAGAGAGAAACTTAGGTGCAGAAGATTCCATAGAAAACATGGACACAGCACTCAAAGAAAATGCAAAATGCAAAAAATCCTAACACAAGGCACCCAGGAAATCCAGGACGCAATGCGAAGACCAAACCTAAGGATAATAGGAGCAGATGAGAATGAAGATTTTCAACTTAAAGGGCCGATTTAAAGGATCTTCAACAAATTTATAGAAGAAAACTTCCCTAACCTAAGGAAAAGGATGACCATGAACATACAAGAAACCTACAGAACTCCAAAGTGGAAACAAAAAGAACTACACAGAGAATCAATCAAACCAGGAGCTGGTTCTTTGATGAAATCAACAAAATAAAGAAACCCTTAGCTAGACTAACTAGAGGGCACAGCGACAGCATCCTAATTAACAAAATCATAAATGAAAAGGGAGACATAACAACAGAATCTGAGGAAATCCAAAACATCATTAGATGTGACTACAAAAGCCTATACTCAACAAAACTGGAAAACCTGGATGAAATGGTCAATTTTCTAGAGAGTTACCAGGTACCAAAGTTAGATCAGCATCAGATTAATGATCTAAACAGTCCCATAAAAAACAGTCCCATAAAAAAACAGTCCCCTAAAGAAATAGAAGCCATCATTAATAGTCTCCCAACCAAAAAAAGCCCTGTACCAGGCTCTGAGACTGAAGGAAGGACCATCCAGATACTGTCCCACTTGGGGGGATCCATTCCATAAACAACCACCAAACCCAGACATTATTGCATATGACAACAAGATTTTGCTGACAGGACCCTGATATAGCTTTCTCCTATGATGCTTTGTCAGTGCCTGGCAAATACAGAAGTGGCTGCTCACAGTCATCTATTGGATAGAACACAGGGTCCCCAATGAAAGAGCTAGAGAAAATACCCAAGGAGATGAAGGGGTCTTTAGCCCTATAGGAGGAACAACAATATGAACTAACAAGTAGCCCCAGAGCTCCTTGGGACTAAACCACCAATCAAAGAAAACACATGGTGGGACTTGTGTCTCTAGCTGCATATGTAGCAGATGATGGCCTAGTCGGTCATCAATTAGAGGAGAGGCCCTTGGTCTTGTAAAGATTCTATGTCCCACTATAAGGCAGGGCCAGGAATTTGGAGTGGGTGGGATGGGGAGCAGGAGGAGACAGGCAGGTATAGGGGATTTTCGGAGAGGTTACTAGGAAAGGGGATGGCATTTGAAATTTAAATAGAGAAAATATCTAATTAACACACACACACATACATACATACACACACACACACACACACATACACCTAATAAATATTTATGTGGGTCTGGAAGTAGCTGTAGTAAGTTCCAGCATGACTAGAAGAATTTGAATTTATTCTCAGGGAACTAAATGGTTGAAGCAGAGAATACATTCCCTCCATGAATATACTTTACCACAGGTGAACTTACACACACACACACACACACACACACACACACACACATGCACATACATCAATGTTCATGAATGGAACTTCAGTACTCGTGGCAAACTTCTATGGATTAAAGGCCAGCCTGGTATACATAGCAAGTTCCAGACTAGCTCTGGGTACCTCCTTAAACCTTACTTCTGAAACAAAATGATGTGAAATATTTAATATAATTCCTATAGTAAACAATTATGCTTGACTTAATATGTCTAACTTTGTTTTTATAACTCACGATTTTTTTTAGCATTGTATTGGTTCTTTGTGAAATTCACATCATGTACCCAAACCACATTCATCTCCCACATCCCTCTTACCCATCCTCCACACTTACAACCTCCCTCTAGCAGATTAAAAAAAATCTCATTGTGGAAGTTGTACTGTATCACAATGCATCCCACACTTTTGTCCACACTTCTTTGCTTACAAGTGTCCATTTGGTCATTGGTTTTATCTAAGTTCTCTGGAATCTTCTATAGTATTAATACTGGAACCTCACTGGGAATCCTCTCTGATATTCTTTTGTTGCCTCATGCCCTGAGTTCCTATAGTTTTGAATTCATAGGACTGACTCCAACACACACTTCAGCAGTTCATTGGAGGATTAGATGTTGCATAAGAGAGCTGTCCTTTAGGTCACGAAAATATGAAACTGGTTGTAGTGAGTCGGCATGATACTGCTTGTATTCTAATGCTAAATACTGGTTTCTCAAGATGTAATTGCCCCTGATGAGCAGGGTGAGGTACATAAGTGATGCCATGTGAAAATTCTCATTTAATTACTCAATAAAAGGCTAGAACCTGTGACTGTGCAGAGTAGGGAGAGAAGTGGGACTGGAGGTTCACATGAGGGTGTTGCAGGTAGAGGTAGAAGGAAGAGAAGAAGATGGAGGAGGAGTAAGCTGCCAGGGCCCAGAACAACAAGCAGCATCATACCAACCTACTACAACCATTCTAATATTCAAAATTTATAAGGAACTCCATTTAGATACCAACAACCCAAATAACAAAATTTTAAAATGGGGTAGAAATATAAAAAGAGAATTCTTGAGGGAGGAATTCTTTTATTTACACTTCAAATGTAAATTTCCCACTTCCTCCCCTCACCCCTGTGAAACTGCCTACCCCATTTTCCCCTCCCCCTACTTCTATGAGGGTATTCCCACACCGACCCAACCACTCCTGCCTCTCCAACTTTGAATTCCCCTACACTGGGGCATCTTTCGAAGGACCAAAAGCCTCTCCTTTCATTGATGCCTGACAAGGCCATGAAAGAGGAATTCTTAAAGGCCCAGAAGCACTTAAGGAAAAGTCCAAGTCCTTAATTATTAGGGAAATGCAAATCAAATCAACTATAAGTTTTTATCTCATACCTGTCAGATTGGATTGACTCACATAAAAATCTCCAGTAATATTGTATGCTGGCAAGAGACTTGTGATAGTGGAGACACCTGAGAATCAATGGAGGTGACCTTAGCTATGACTCACAGCAGTGGGGAATATGGAACCTGAAGAGGCCACCCCCTGTAGCCAGGCAACTATAGGAACAGCAACCCACCCATAAAACTTTTTACCCAGATGTTTCCTGTCTACAAAAAAATGTAGGAACAATGAATGGTTAGAGCAGATACCAGGGGAATGATGATGCAATAACTGGCCCAACTAGAGTCCCATAACTTGAGCAAGCAGCAATTTCTGACACTGTTACTAATACTCTGTTATGATTTAATACAGGAGACTAGCATGGCTGTCCTCTGAGGAGCTCCACCCAGCAGTTGACCCAGAAGGATGTAGAGACCCACAACCAAACAGTGGATAGAGTTTGGGGACTCTTATGTGAGAGTTCAGGGAAGGATTGTAGGCCTGAAAGGAATTCCACCAGGAAGACCAACAGAGTAAACCATCCTGCATCCTTTGAAGTCTCAGAGACTGAACCACCAACCAAAGAGAATAAATGGGCTGAACCTAGGCTTGCCACACAGATGGAACAGGTCTGCAACTTAGTGTTCATGTGAATCCTGATCAAACATAGCAGAGTGCTGTTGCCTGTCTAGAATATGCTCTTAGCTGGACGGCCTTGTCCGGCTTTAGTGGGAGAAGTTTTGCCCTAGCCCTGCAGAGACTTGACATGCCAGAGTCTCTGAGGCCAGAGGAGACTACCCAGGAATTCTGCTAATTTCTCAGAGGAGAAGGTGATAAAGATGGTAGGAGGGATTGGGCCAAGAGGTAACCATGGAGGAGTGGGCAGCATTCTGGATTTTATGTGAATAAATAAATAAATTTTAAAAGTGTGTCAATAAAAATTTGGAGTATGAACTAATACAATGGAATAGAAAGTATAATTCAATTTTTGAGCTATGGAAAAAATATAAAATGGATTCTCCTAAGACTATATTAGTGCCTCAGTTTCTTAAGTTACAAAACTGTATTGCTTACATTAAACCAATATTTTATATGTGCATATATTTTATACATATATGTGTGTACATATACATATATACATATATATGTACATATACATATATACAAAGATGCATATATACAAACATATACACACACATGAAGAGAGCTATGCACATAAAATAAAATTAAAAAACATTCCTTTCTTGAATATTCCTAAAATTGCTCTTGGTCCTGATACTTTGAATTTGGAATAAAGGGCACAGTTGATTGACACTGATTTTCTTTTGCTTCATCAGTCATTTAAATCTTGCATTTTGTTTCTAGCTAGTCAAATGGAAATTAATTTTCTAAAGGTTTCTTTCAAAACAGTTATATTCAAAGTCCAGGTCTACCTTCTACAAATTACTACAGACCAGGGATCCATCAAACAATACCAAATGTAAAGCTGATTTCTTTTCACGACAGAATAAATGAAACTTTCTGATACAGGGTTTTACTTTTTGTCTCTGTTCTCTAGGATATCTGATTAAATTGGGACTTAGAGACTCTTCTCCATTACTGGTCATTCAGTATTGAATGAGTTTATGTTAAGAGTGAAGACACATCAGTTATTTCTTTATTTCTAATTTTCTCAGGATATGATTGAGGTGTTTCTTCAATTTACATTTCATGAACTAATAAGCTTTATTTCTATGTCACATTTAAAATGACAATTAAGTCAAATCAGATCCTAGCAGAAATATGATGGATTTTATGTAAGAGTGCTGGAGAAGCTAGAAATATAATAAAAAAATACTATAAATAGGATTCAAACCAGCAGTTTGATTGAACTTATTCTTCCAATTAACTTTGATAACTTCAAAAAAATCAGAAGTAGAAGTTTCAATAATGATTCTCTTGTTGCTCTTTTGGACTGTATAACTTTTAAACAAATTCTATGCATTGAAATTTGAATGTGTCTATATTATTTTATGATGCAGCCTTCCTCAACACAACAGCTCCAATAAATTTTAATTCTCAACACTCTGTGCCAACATTAAGCACTAAAGTAAATATCGGTCTTTTAACTATATATGGTTTGGGGGCTTTATTTTTCTAGCTTTTAAAATCTGATTACTTCCAATTAAAAGACTTTTTTTGAATTAATTCATTTTCCTGCCTCTGAATTAATTCACAATTACTTGCCTCTGATGTAGAATATTTATTATTGGATAAAGTATTCTAACTATAGAAACAATATTAAATTATAATTATAAAGTCATATACCCCTTGTCTTACTTACTGTTGTCTTTAAGTGATGAAATAGCATGGATCAAAAAACTTGTAATGGGAAGCAATTAACTGGGAGCCTGCTTACAGTTTCAGAGAGTTGGTATATTATCGTCATGGAGGAGAGCTTGGTGGCAGGAAGCCTGTTATGGGAACATTACAACCTGATTTACACCCTGATTCCCAACAGCAGACACAGAAGGCGGTTAGGCTTCGCATAACCTTTGGAGCCTCAAATCCCAAACACAGGGCCATGCATGTGCCAACCCAGAAACCTGGGCAGTGAGTAGGTCATACCTCCTAATCCTTCCCAAACAGTTCCAGTCCCTGGAGACCAATCATATGCTGAGTGACCCTATGTGTACCATTCTCATTCAAACCCACACACTCATCACATTTTTCATTCAAATTATCTATTAAACAACCACAAATGATTTATAAGACCCAATACAAAAGCTACTGAAATGCTCCTGGAAGCTGTTGAAGAAAGGTTTATCTGTGAGTGGTGAGGATGTGAGTCAGACAGAAACTAGAAAACCTGTGATACAATACTGATTGGGAAGATTACACTTAATAAAAGTATTTGCTACTATTACAAGATATGGTTTTACAATTTTGATCCCATCTATGCTAAATAAAAGTGTTTCCTACATTGCAAAATGTTACAAGATATGATTTTAAAATTTTCACCCTAAATATATGATCAGTGTTTCAAATAAATGAGTTTAACCTGATTACCTGATTTAACCAGTATACTGTGAATACATAGATTAAAAAAAAAAACAAATCATTCAGACAATATAGACTTTTTAATGTTGTTATATATGAAAAAATTTAAAAGAAACTATTCAATAAATTAATAAAAATGAAGTCCATAAGTTTCTTTGATGAATTATAGTGTGTAATATGGTGGATGTTAATTATCATCATTCTAAGCAAAATGGCCAAAGTGTAAAGACAAAAGTAATAATTTGCACAAATTCTCATATTGAATATAGACAATGTTGAATGAAATTTCAAACTATATTTATATGTGCTTGCTCATTTTTACAAAACTCTCTTTTTACCTACTCAGTAATTCTTTCTAATGGGAAACAACAAGTCAATTCAGAGAGAAACATTTTATGTTCCAACACAGACTTATTGCTGTCCATGTGTCAGCCTTTCAAATATAAATAGGAAGAGCTTCAAGCAACACTGTCCCTTGGCTTTTAAGGGAGAACTATAAGTGAAATTTAAATTGCAATCAATAAAAAATTCTGTTTTAATGGCATCTACCATCTATAAAATCTGGAAATTCAGAAAAATGGAGTTAGAACATAATTTAAAACTAGATTCTGGTTTATAAAACAACAAACCTGATTTTAGAAAAATATTGTCTTAAAAACATTGTAGAAACAAAACTAAGTATACCTTTGGGCCCTTAGTCATATTAAAATCTTGCCTTTTTATAAATAGCATAAAAAGAAGGCTTGTATTTTGGGGTGGTTTCCAGACCAAAACACCATCCATATGGTGACACAATAACTGTTAGCTCACAGAGCTGAAATACATTAATAGTAACATAGGAGGCTTCACCAGCTCACCCGTTTCCTTCATTCCATTGATCCAATGAGAAGAAAACAAAATTTGCTTGTTCTGCTAGCTGGTTTTGTATGCCAACCTGACACAAGCTGGAGTTATCACAGAGAAAGGAGCCTCCCTTGAGGAAATGCCTCCATGAGATCCAGCTGTAAGGCATTTTCTCAATTAGTTATCAAGCGGGGAGGGCCCATTGTGGGTGGTGCCATCCCTGGTCTGTGTTCTATAAGAAAGCAAGGTGAACAAGTCAGGGGAAGCAAGCCAGTAAGCAGGATCCCTGCCTGGCCTCTGCATCAGCTCCTGCCTCTAAGTTCCTGCCCTGTGTGAGTTCCTGTTCTGACTTCCTTTAGTAATGAAGAGCAACGTGGAAGTGTAAGCTGAATAAACCCTTTCCTCTCCAACTTGCTTCTAGGTCATGATGTTTGTGCAGGAATAGAAACCCTGACTAAGACACTTATCCTCTGAGAGGCTCATTTCCTTTTTCTAAAAATAATATTTTTTTTTTTACAAGAAACCACATAAAACACTAGTTTCAGAACCAAAAACAGATTTATCTGAAAAGACGCTTTAATGTGTTAACTTCTATATCAATATCAAACATTTAAGATCAAGTCTCATAAGTGCAGGAATACTGATCAATTTTAAAAGATTACTTCTTTCAAAAGATGATCCAAATTTTCTCTACCTAAAAATCGATGAGTAATATTTGAATTTAGATCCAATTTTCTGACATTCATAGTAAAGTGTGAAAATACATCCTATCTCTTGAGTGATTTCCAAATTATTCATTAAACCTGATAGAGAGGCTATAGATGAATTCATCCTGGGGCAGAACGATTTTATTTTAAAAGGTAACTGCCTCAGGAAAGTAGTAGTTTTGACCTTCATGCAAAGAAGTGTATTGAATAACTGAACCATTCAGAACTATCAGCGATTATTTTTCTGTCAGGATTACCCATTAATCAAGAAGGAAGATCAACGTGTGGATACTTCATTCCTCCTTAGAATAGGGAACAAAATACCCATGGAAGGTGTTATACAGACAAAGTTTGGAGCTAAGATGAAAGAATGGACTATCCAGAGACTACCCCACACGGGGATCCATCCCATAATCAGCCACCAAACCCAGACACTATTGCATATGCCAGCAAGATTTTGCCGAAGGGACCCTGATATAGCTGTCTCGTGTGAGGCTATGCCAGTGCCTGGCAAATACAGAAGTGGGTGCTTAT
>NC_034600.1:65717584-65731919 GCF_900095145.1 Mus pahari
TTACACCCATACACAAGTATTACAATGGCCTAAGGGGAAGGTGGACTATAGGATCTTTGGCAAGGGCATGAAGCCTTTGCCCCCAGCTACTAACTTTAGGTGGAGATCCCAGTTGTTAACAGTGAATTTATCCCAGTTGGTTCCTGCCAGCCCTTCCAGGTTTGCATTCCTCTGTTTTGTGTACTTACTTCCCTATTTTCTCCTGTATAAACAGTCTGATGCTCAATTTGACAATTCACATTCAGATACCACACTCTCTTTTGTCCGTGTCTGTTTGTCACCCCACATTCGCCAAATCCTCGCTCACCTGCAACCAGAGACCCTTTCCCCGCAGATCAGGGACCCCAGAAAAATCTGTCTGCGGCAGCAGCAGAGGAAGCGGTAGCACCTGCTCCAGTTGTTAGGGGATCAGCATGAAGACCCAGCTGTATATCTGATAGAAATATTTAGAGGGCCTAGGTCCAGCACTTTGCATGCTCTTTGGTTGGTGGTTCACTCTGTGGGCCCCCATAGGCCTAAGACAGTTTACTTTATAGGTCTTTTTGTGGAGTTCTTGGCATCTCTGGCTCTTTCAAACCTCTAACCAACTCCTGCACAAGATCCCCCAGGCTCCGCCTAATGTTTGGCTGTGAGTCTATTTCTACCAGCTGCTGGATGAAGTCTCTTGGAAGACATTTATACTAGACTCCTGTCTGCAAGCAAAGGGGAATATCATTAATAGTGCCAGGCATTGGCTCTTGCTCATGGGGTGTGTCTCAAATTGGGCCAGTCATTGACTCACCGTTCCCTCAATCTTTGCTCCATCTTTATCCCTGTGCATCTTGTAGACAGACAAATTTTGGGTCAAAGGTTTTATGCATGGATTGGTGTCCCTCTGCTTCCACTGCTTCTATAGTCTCACCTGGCTATAGGAGGTAGCCACTTCACTCTACATATGCCAAGATGCTAGGAGTCTCAGCTATGTTCACCTCCATAGAATCCTCGGATTCTCCCCAGCCACTAGTTCCACGTCCATCTCTTGTTCCAGAGATGCCCATGGCATTTTCATTCTCTCTCCCAGCCTTCTCCTGCCCAACTCCTGACACCTTATCCCATCTCCTTTCCCCTCCTTACCCTCTCTGCCACCCAGTTCTCTTCATGCATCCACCTCTGATATCCACTTTTCTTCCCCTTTTGAGTGATATTCAAGTGTCCCTGGACCCTCTTTATTACTTTCTCTCCGTCTATGGATGGTAGGGTTGCTATCCTATCATTTATGACTAATATGCACTTATAAGCCATTACATACCTTGCATGTCTTTCTGAGACTGGGTTACCTCACTCACTCACTGTCGAGGACAGATGTTTAAAAGTCAGTCTTTAGAACTGAAGTTTGCATTGCTTGAACACATAGTTCCATTAGTAAATATACAATTTCTATTTTAAATCTCACAAATATGTTTATCAAGGTAATATCAGTTGGCTAAGCAACCTCACAGAATTTCAATAACTGGAGAATTATATTATTTTCTATGGATTTTACAAAGTAATTTTTACAACTTTATAAATTATATTATTATATTAAGGAAATTATGTATAAATTACCAAAGGCCCTAATCTCTGCATTTTCTCAGTTGAAACAATTCATGAAATCCACTAATAAAAATCTATTTGTGGAATTGTTCATATTATTTTACAATATAAACTAGGTTGGTTTTAAGAACCATGAAAATAATGTGACAAAAAAAGAAGTCTTAAATTTATTTTATCAATTAAAAATGGACTAAGAAAAACAAAACCACATTTCATAATATAGACATACTGATATATTTTCCCTTTATTTATTAAAAAGTTTCTTTTCTCATACAATATATTCTTATGATAATTTCCTTTTCATCCACTCTACTTCCCTCCCCAACAAATATACTCCATTTCTGTTTATCATTCCAAAGGAGAGGCTTCTGAGAGCTTACAACCATATTTGATAAAATACAATACAAGATGAAACAAAAACTGTCACATTGAAATAAACACAGCCATCTTCCCAAAATCAATCTACAGATTCAATGCAATCCCAATCAAAATTGCAACTCAATTCTTCACAGAGTTAGAAAGAACAATGTGCAAATGTATCTGGAACAACAGCAGCAGCAGCAGCAACAACAACAACATCAACAACAAATCCCATGATAGACAAAGGACACTCTCAATAGAACAATACAGCAACCAACAGATTGGGAAAAGATCTTTACCAACCATAGATATTGGATATTATTCCTCTTTTGGATGTAGGGTTGATTGGTACCAAACAAAGAATTATCAACTGAAGAATATCAAATGGCTGAGAACCTAAAGAAATGTTCAACATCCTTAGTAATCAGAGAAATGCATATTAAAACCACCCTGAGATTCTACTTCACACCAGACAGAATGCCTAAGTTCAAAAACTCAGGTGACATCAGATGCTGGTGAGGATGTGGAGAAAGTGGAACACTCCTCCATGTTTAGTGGGATTGCAAGCTGGTACAACCACTCTAGAAATTAGTCTGGTGGTTCCAGGACCCAGCTATATCGCTCCTGAGCATATAACCAAAAGATTCGCCAACATATAACAAGGATACATACTCCAACATGTTTATAGCAGCTTTATTTATAATAGCCTAAAGCTGGAAAGAACCCAGATATTCTTCAACAGAGGAATGGATCCAGAAAATGTGGTACATTTATACAATGGAGTACTACTCAGCTATTAAAAATAATGACTNCATGAAATTCTTAGGGAAATGGATGGAACTAGAAAATATCATCCTAACCCCATCATGTGAGCTAACCCCATCAAAAAGAATACACATGGTAGGCACTCACTGATAAGTGGACATTAGCCCAGATACAATTCACAGAGCACATGAAGCTCAAAAAGATGGATGACCAAAGTGTGGATACTTGAATCCTTCTTAGAAGTGGTAACAAAACAATCATGGAAGGAGATACAGAGACAAACTGTGGAGCAGAGACAGAAGGAAATGCCACCCCAAGAATGCTGCTGTATATAGGATGAATGATCCATCCTATATACAGTTGTGAAACCCAGACACTGTAGTGGATGCTAAGAAGTGCTTGCTGACAGGAGTCTGATATATCTGTCTCCTGAGAGGCTCTTCCAGAGCCTGACAAACACAGAGGTAGATGCTCACAGCCAATCATTTTACTGAGAACGGCGTCCCAAATGGAGGAGTTAGCGAAAAGACTGAAGGAGCTGAAGGGGTTTGCCACCATAGGAGGAGCAACAATATCAACCAACCAACCCCCCTACCCCCAGAGCTCACAGGGACTAAACCACCAACCAAAGAGTACACATGGAGGGACCCATGTCTCCAGCTGCATATGTAGCAGAGAATGGCCTTGTTGGACATCAATGAAAGGAGAGGCCCTTGACACTGTGAAGGCTTGATGCCCCAGTGTAGGGGATTTGACCTTCCCCCAGCCTTGAGTAGGCTAAATGGACCTTAAGTGTTTGCCAAATTTGGACCTTAAAGCCCCAGGTGGAGTCAATTTCCTATAGAAGTAGACTGCCCACTGAGCTTGCTTTACAACTCAATTCAGCTGAAAAAAAAAAAAAAAAAAAAAAGGATAAAACTAAGGATGGATCTATGGGCTCTCGCTATGTAAATGCAGTGCTGACTATTAAACTTTGAGCCTAGATCAGAAACCTTTGTTGTGGCTTCATCCATCTCTTGCCCCCTGTCCCTTTTCATTTCAAGCCTCCCTTTCAGGTTCCCAGTTCATCCATGGCTGCTGGACAGCTGCAGGGGAATGCCAGGACTGGGAAGTAGGAGTGGGTGTGTGGGGGAACACCCTCATACAAGCAGGGGAGGGGGGATGTGATAGGGATTTTCTATAAAGAAAGCAGGAAAGTCCTTACATCAAGTTATATGATATAGAGAGAAGATCAACTAAATTTTGATTGATGTCAATTTTTCAAAGTACAATATTTGGGGAGGTAGGTCAGTTTCAAAGTTTTAGAAGAAACTTGGGAAGGGATATTAATATGATAAAAACAGTGAAAATTTCTTGAAGAATTAATAATTTCTAAAATAGCCCATCCTTCACCCACACAGAGAGGAGTAAATAATTTTAGAAAAAAACTAAATAAGAAGTATATTCTTGGTGTATTAGTGGCATCCAGTTTTGAGTGGATCTCTAAATCTACTCTTATTTTTGTTGTGTGTTGATTCAAACTTTGTTTTTTAAAGTTCACTTTTATAAATTCAGTTTTGACAGCATGGGGATATTTAATAATAACAATCCTTAGACTTTTTCTAGACACCCTTACTGTTATTTTACACTCCTAGTTTTTGTTCATGTTAATCTCTCCCTTATTAATTTGAGCCCATTTCCCTGAAACTATTATTGCTATTCTCCACTGCACTGCTTTCCCAGCAGCCCCAACTCCATTAAAAGTAGAGTTGTAGAGACCCGACCCAGTAAATAAATATGAACATCATCTCACTTATGATATAGGCTCAGGTATCACTGTGGAAGAGGGGTAGGAAAATTGTAAGATCATCATTTGCTGTGAGATTGTTTCTTCAGTATGTCAGAAACTATAGCCATAAAATCTCACAGACATGACTCTCTACACGTGAGATGAAAAGGAACAGCTATAAGAATGTTAATATGGAAGAGGAAAGATGAGGATTCCTCAAAGGTACAGAAAGAACCACAGGGAATTAAGGATTGCTGAGAACAGAACAGAGTGTTCCCAGGCAAGAGCGCAGCAATTCTTACCAAATAAATGATCAAGGCCAAAAGCATACATATTAGCAAAATTGTACTGACTAAGACACGTGAATTAAGGGCTCTGTGGTGTGTGTGTGTGTGTGTGTGTGTGTGTAAAATTACAATAAGAGTAGATGATTATTTGGCAGAAAAGTAGTGGTGTATGGGAGGGCTTGGAGTGAGGAGAAAAGGAGAAAATGACATAATTATAATTAAAAAAATTAAAAAACAATAATTTTGAAAGATCATTATAGGTAGGTCAATAGAATAGAATGGAAGACCAAGAAATAAACCCACATGCCTATGGTCACTTGATCTTTCACAAAGGAGCTAAAACCAAGGTAGTAGGTAGTAGAGAAAGAGGAACACTCAACCATTGTTAGTGGGATTGCAAGCTGGTACAACCACTCTGGAAATCAGTTTATCAGTTCCTCAAAAATTTGGACATAGTACTATCTGAGAACTCAGCAATATCACTTCTGGGCATATACCCAGAAGAAGCTCCAACATGTAATAAGAACAAATGCTCCACTATGTTCATAGCAGCTTTATTTATAATAACCAGAAGCCAGTAAGAACCCAGATGTCCTTCAACAGAGTAATGGATGCAGAAAATGTGGTACATTTACACAATGGAGTACTACTCAGGTATTATAAACAATGAATTTATGAAATTCTTAAGCAAATGGATGGATCTGGAGGATATCATCTGTGGAAGGTGACCCAATCACAAAAGAACATACATGGTATGCACTAACTGATAAGTGGATATTAGCCCAGAAGCTCAGAATATCCAAGATAAAATTCACAAAGCACATGAAACTCAAGAAGAAGGAATACCAAAGTGTGAATACTTGGATCCTTCTTAGAAGTGGAAACAAAATACCCATGGAAGGAGTTATAGATACACAGTGTGATGCAGAGTCTGAAGGAATGACCATTCAGAGACTGTCCCACCTCGGGATCTATCCCATTTACAATCACCAAACATAGACACTATTGTGGATGCCAACAAGTGCTTGCTGACAGGAGCCTGATATAACTATCTCCGGAGAGGATCTGCCAGTGCCTGGCAAATACAGAAGTGGATACTCACAACCATCCATTAGACTAAGCACAGGGTTCCCAATGAAGGAGCTAGAGAAAGGACCCAAGGAGCTGAAGGGGTTTGCAGCTCCATAGGAGGACCAACAATATGAACTAACCAGTACCCCAGAGCTCCCAGGAACTAAACCACCAAAGAGCACACATGGTAGGATTCATGGCTCTAGCTGCATATGTAGCAGAGGATGGCCTAGTCAGTCGTTAATGGGAGGGGAGGCCCTAGGTCCTATGAATGCTCTATACCTCAGTGTAGGGGAATGACTGGGCCAGAAATTGGGTTTGGGTGGTTTGGTGAGCAGGGGAATGGAGAGAGGGTATAGGGGGTTCTAGGAGGGGAAACTGGGAAGAGGGATAACATTTGAAATGTAAATAAAGAAAATTGCTAATAAAAAATCGCAAAGGCAGAATAAAAATTTATCTATATCTTACTTAGATGTACATTTAATGATAAGTAAATATATTGTGCATTTTAATATAAAAAAGAAATAGAAGATGGCTATAATTATGCTATTTATCAGTATCACTTAAATGTTTTGTTTTGTTTTAAGATTTTAATTTATTTATTAAGTACACAGTGTTCTGCCTGCATTTATGCCTGAAAGCCAGAAGAGGGCACTAGTCCTCATTACAGATGTTTGTGAGCACCATGTGGTTGCTGGGGATTGAACTCATGACCTCTGGAAGAACACACAATTGTCTTAACCTCTGAGCCATCACTCCAGCCCCACTTAAATGTTAATACCCTAAGTTATACCATATTAAATTTCATGTATACAATCTTAAGAATTCTCTCATTGCTGAAAGACAATTTTGGAATATTTGAGTTTCACTTTATTATAAATATAATGAATTCATCAGAGGAAAATCCTTCTAAAATATTTCCCTCTGTATTTATAAGGTTGGGTACATGTAAATTTGCATGGACTAATATGTGGAGATTGTGCAATGGAAATGCCCAGGAATCTATGAAGGTAACACTAAATCAGACCCCAGCAATGAGGATCTGGACATCTCCTATAACCAGAAAGTAAGATTCTCATTTCAATGCACTGGACATTTAAGTAGCAATGCAGGAAGTAAAACTATATATTTTTTTATTTGCAGAAATATGATGATCATCTATGGTCTTTTGTCTTTATTCTGTTCATCTCACAAAGATAGCAGCATATTTACTGACTGTGGAAATGAAGTGATGACAAAGCTGACACAGAATTTCTGGGAAGCTAACGATAAATGCAAAAGCAAGCCAGTGAGCATAGAAGAAAACATACCTGTTTTTTTTTTTTCTTTCTGAAAGATTACAAATAGTGACACAAAGAATATATTGCATCTATTACAATGAACAAAAAAATTCAGCAATGGTCAAGTAAATATTTGTTTTACAATTTGGTATTTTGTTAGCTATTCATTAAATTCCACAATGGGGTAATTTGTCGCATAGTCAATTTTAATTAAAACATCTGTTCACACTCCAAGGTATGCTGTGAATAATTAGCCTGCTTTCATGGCTTTTGTGCGTGTGTATTTTTAAATTGAAGAAGCTCATTAGGCATAACAGTATCCTAATTTGTTCAAATTAATTACTACTTATTAAATATTCAAAATGGGCTAACATGAGCAATGCTATCCAGAGATCAAATAACTAGCATGAGGATGTTTTCCTAATCCACAAGCAGCACACTGTGTGCACACCTCATCACCAGGCCTTTTATCCCTGGGTACTTTCCAGGAGATTATGGTATCTTAATTCCATCAGAAAATGCATCAGAAAAAATAATATTATATCTTAGATTGTTTTTGGAGGCTTCGGCATACAGGTAAAGACGTGTACAAGGATAGTTTCATGTTAGCTATTATAATTTCAAATGTTAAAATAATGTTTTCACAGCCAAACTTCTATTAACTCGAAGAGTTCATTATAACTTCTCTGAAAATAATAGTTTTTCAATAATGATAGGGAAGATAAAAATGTACATGTAATTGAATCTAAATTATTTTTCACTAGTGCATTCTAGTAGAATATCTCTTATAATGAGTAATAACTTTCTTAACTAAAGTTATTTTCCATTATAAAATTAAGAGAAGAAAATAGACCTATATCTGTGTCAAGTCACTATTTGTATTTCTGGGGTAGTACCATATTCTTGAAACACATCTATCTAGCTTGTAAGACCCAAGAGAAATGTGGGATGGGGCTAGATCCTCTTCATCTTGAGAGTAAGCCAATGAAAATGATATGCATTTATGATTTCATGACAAGGGTCTGTGATGACTACTTCATTGTTGGGCATTTCCTATTCTTGGGGTAAGAGGTGAGAGCTGGGAGAATGAATTTTTCCCTTCTCCTTACCTTTGATTTTGATCACTGGCACTGACCTAAAATGGAAGCATCTTACCTTGCTCTTTGGTTGTTTAGGTAAGGAGCTATATCCAAAGTAAACTTCTTTAATATTTTATAACAATGTCAATGGATACAAAATCCCTCCTCTGTCCTTGCAACTCTATCTCAACGTCATGACTTCTTCCTTGATGTATCAAGACCTCCAGCTGAGTTGATTTAGTCTTGCAAGGATATATATGTGTTTTAGAACGGTCACTTGGGATTGGATAGTTTATCACAGATCTTGACATTACAAAAATTGATTTCCCTCTTCCAGCAGCCATTAGTTTCGTGTAGCTCTTCCTATGAGACCTTTAAAGAGTGATAATAGCCATTGAAGTTGCACAGGTCTTGTTTAGGTGAATATATTGTTAAGATTTCGTGATTGCTATCCCAGTCATGTATGAAAGTGACTATCTATTGGGAAAACATCCTGGTCCTCTCTTACAACCTTTCTGCCTCTTCTGGCATGTTCGTCCATCTGTAGATGTGAATGAGTTCTTTTATAGAAGGATCCACTGGGGATTAGTACCATAGAGTCAGTTTTCTTTGCATTTTGACCATTTCTGAACTTCTGTAATAATCTCTGTTTACTGCGAAAGGAAGCCTCTTTAATAAGGATGACTGCAAGGAAAGGTATTTAGAGTGCAGTTGGAAATTATGTTGGTTTTAGAACTTGAGTAGTATTTAGTCTGTTCTCTTGTAGAGTGCACCTTAGCTATGGGTAGTTGCGTAGGTTTATAGTACAAGATATTAATTCCCTCCTATTCATAAGGCCATAAGTCCAATTATGTAGTTTGTTTGCCTCAGAGATATAAATGCTACTATCGCACCCTTGGATATATCTTGTGCTATTGTGGTTCATAGGTATCACAGCTTAGTACGAATTTCAGGTGCCTTTTTTTTCCTGCCAGTTTGTACAACTCCTTTAGGTAGAATGGCACCTAGTTCCCAGTGGGTGGCTTCAAGATGAGTTGCATTTTGATTTTTGCAAGTCTTGTGATCTTAGTATGTGGTATCTTCATAAATCGTGTCATACAAGCCAGACAAATGAGTGTGGTTCAATAGTATAGTATTACCACAGAAATAATTACTGGAATCTGATGTTTCTTGTGTTATAATATTTTATAATAAAAAAGAACTTTAATAAAGTAAGTTCTTACTTGTTGTAAGAGACATTCTACTGAAATGCACTTTTGAAAAACAATCTAGATTCCATTATATGTAAACTTCTATACTAGGACAGAGAATTCTCAATCATATTGTAGAAGTATTGAGACAACGGGTTTTTTTATTGTATGTTTTTTTTATTAGGACACTCATTAACTTATATTGATGGCAAACTCTTGTACTGGGTAATTTTATTTCACTCCAAAATTTGCTCTCCATGCATTTGAAATTAGAATTACTTATGAATTTTTACTCCATTCTACTTGAGCAAATAACTTAGAACCCTACATGTATAAACATGTAAACAAAATATATAAATCAAATACCCATTGATGATAAAGCATATGGATATTGATTTAATATGATCTGTGACATACATACAATTTTACTATCTGTATGATGGTACTCTATGCAGGAGGCCAAGGTAAGGGGTCTATGGAATGGACAGATATGGTTATAGAGGCAAAAATGTAAAAATGGAATTACAAAATAATAAAAAATTGATACTACTGATGAACCTTTTAAATGTTTGCAGTTCTGACATGTTTCATAGTAAAATTGTTAGGATGCCTGCTGCTTTCCTCATGGGTACTTAAAGTGACAATTGGTTTTTATTTTTTAGGAGGGCTGAGACAGTTTTTCTTTTATAAATGTCCAGAGAATTGTTCCTTTGAGTTTCTCACTTTCTCTTTTTAACCTTTAAAGCTAAGTGCATTGTAAAATGTTGCTACAGTGGAATCATTTTCTAATATTGGAATAAAATCTGCTTTTTTGTGGGAACAATTATGCCTCATGTTTAATGACAGTAATTAGATGAATGTAGTCCATATTTACCTAAAAGAATTATATCTTGACTGTTAAAATGTCTTGAATGATACTATGAGAAAGAATATTGAGAAAACAATTTCTTTTACAGTACTTCTTTATATGAGGATATTCTGTAACTAACATTGATAACACAATCAAATAGTAGATAACTTTATTTCACCCCAAATTTTCTCTCTATACACTTGAAGTTAGAGCTACTTATGAATTTTTACTCCATTCAAATACCTTGAACTAATAATTAGAAAGAAATTACCCTTAATAATTTTTTTCTTATGTGATCAGATTTTTATTATTATTTTATAAACAACAATGTTGACAGTAAAGTTTGCCAAATATCACAAAGATATTCTGTAAATTATTTTTAATTTAAAGACAAAATTTGTTTAGCTATTTTTTAAAACATGTTATAGTGTGAAATTGAAGTTATGGCCTTTTGGGTAGAATTCACTGATCTAATTGGCAGTCTGTAGAATATGATAGGCATATGCTGTATTCAGAGACAAGACTTCAATGCAGGAACAGGAAACATTGGCTAGTACTGCCTGACACCCTTACATGATAGATTTTGAATTGAGTTTTGGGAATTGTTTATTTATATAAATCTCATTATTGTTGATTATCCTGAAACTCATACACTCAACTTCATGACCCCATAAGGGGTTGTGATGTACAAATTTTAATGTGCATCCACTTTGGAAAGTTCATCCATGACTGTTGTACATTAAAACATTTTACTTGGCATTCTTTGAAGGGATAAATAGTAAATACTAAGTTTTTTTTAATTTTTTATTATTATTTTCTTTATTTACATTTCAAATGCTATCCCAAAAGTTCCCTATACCCCCCCACCCCTGCTCCCCTACCCACCCACTCCCATTACTTGGCCCAGGCGTTCCCTGGTGCTGGGTCATATAAAGTTTGCAAGACCAAGGGGCCTCTCTTCCCAGTGATGGCCGATTAGGCCATCTTCTGCTACATATGCAGCTAGAAACACAAGCTCAGGGGGTACAGGTTAGTTCATATTGTTGTTAGAACATTCCTACTGTTTTATAAAGAGGAAACAGAAGGAAAGTGATCTGGGGGAGAAAGGATGTGAGGAAGAACAAGAAGGAATGAGGGAGTAAAAAGTGTAGTTAGGATGTATTGCATGAGAGAAGAATGTATTTTCAATAACAATCACAATAACAACAACAACAACAACAACAACAATTATAATAATAGTAAACATTTACCAAATATCTCTTCACAAAAACGCCAAAACTAAATATGTATTAATATAAGCAAAAGCCTTTTAAAGTCAGAGAATATAATTGATATTTATCTTAACCTAGACAAACTTTAATAGTCTTAAAATAGAATGTGTTTGGACTCCAAAAGTTTCATTAAACTATCTTTCAATATCATTTTCAGGCTACATATTTTCTGTCTAAAATCTGAGGTAACTTTCTACAGATAATAATAAAAATTAATGCCATCTTCAATACCTTGACACATGCCTTCAATCTCAGAAGTTATGGTGGGGGCAGGAAAATAGGGAGGACATAAAGTTTAAATGTGGCTGTTAAGAGAATTTTCAGAGCTGGGCATGGTGGCTCATGCCTTTAATCCCAGTACTTAGGAGGCAGAGGCAGGTGGATTTCTGAGTTCGAGGCCAGCCTGGTCTACAGAGTGAGTTCCAGGACAGCCAGAGCTACACAAAGAAACCCTATCTGGAAAAAAAAAAACAAAAGAGAGAGAGAGAGAGAGAGAGAGAGAGAGAGAGAGAGAGAGAGAGAATATTTTCAGCCAAACTGAGCTAATGAGACCTTGCATATGGGCATGGATGGCATTTATTTCATTTTAGAGTAATAGTTCAAAGGGAGATAATATATATGTATTACAATGAGTAAATTAAACAAAATCTATGTAAATTTTAAATCTCATACTTATATTTCTTAAAACTTAAAGTAAAATTTAATCTTTCATTATATATGTAACCATTAAAGTATATAATTTTACCAACAAAATAGCTTTCATACATGCCTCTGATAATATATAAAAATAAGCTATAGACTAGAGTGTAAACTTTCATATATCAAACGTTTGGGAAAATTGTTATTGTTCATTTTTTAAAGATGTTATCTACCCTACTTCAAAAGAATAGTATTGACCTTTGGCTCAATAAGTGGAGCTAATGTAAAGAGTTTCTGTAAGTTTGTTCATCTCAGCGAAATCTATACTGAGCAGCAATGCAGAGCTGGGAAAGCACAGAACATCACTTAACACAATTCAATCTCTTGGACTTGCCTGAAATGGAAGATGAATTACCTTTCTACAACTGAATTCCTCTTAGGATGTAAGGTCAATAACATCCAAAACACACATAATGATTTATGCCTCTAAGATGTTAACGTTTTAATCAAAAATATCAAATATATTCATTCTGAAAATTTGGAAAACTCTAAGCATATACTGCTAGACATGCTGGCGTTAGCTTGAATGAAGATGATTTAACATAATAGATTAAAAAAAATTTAGTTCACAGGCTTCAAAGGAAAGAGTTCCAGAGTTGTGACTATGTGATGAGGTCTGCCCTAAATTTTTGACTCATCTAAAGTCTTTAATACATACAAGGCTGAGAGGAATCCAATACACTCTGCTTCCTAGTTCTACCTCACGAGACTCATCAGAACTCCTTCCAAAATGCATCTGTGATTACAAATCTTTGTGCACTAGCTACAGAATAAGAGAAGAAAGAATACTTTAGCGTTTGAACTTAATTACTTGTTCTATCCATAACCACTGCTATTTCTCTTCTATTCCTCAATTTCTGTGATAGAGTCTACCTAAAATAATGTAAAAGTTTGGAAGAGTTTAGGTTTGCAGGGAAAACTGCAACAAAAACTGAAGGAAAGGCGGCCTTGGGATCCATCCCATGTGTAGTCACCAAACCTTAACATTATTTTTGGTGCCATGTTGTGCTTGCAGAGAGGAGCCTAGCGTGGCTGTCCTCTGACGGGCTCTATCAGCAGCTGACTGAGACAGATGCAGGTACTTTCAGCCAACCATTGGATTGAGGTTAGGGACCAATAAGGAAGAGTTAGGGGAAGGACTAAAGGAGCTGAAGGGCATCGCAACCCCATAGGAAAAACAACAGTGTCAACTAAGGCGGACCCTTCAGAGTTGCTGGAGTCTAAGCCAAAAACCAAGGAGCATATATGGGCTGGTTCGTGGCCCCCGGCACATGAGTAGCAGAGGACTGATGGCCTTGTTTGGCCTCAGTGTGGGAGCATGCACTTAATCCTTTGGAAAGTTGATGACTCAATGAAGAGAGATTTGGTCAGGGAGAGGTTGGACTGAGTGGGCAGATGGAGGAGCACCCACTCAGAGCCAGGGGGAGTGAGCAGTGAACTCAGGGAGGGATCACCTGGAAAGGGTGCCACTTTTGGAATGTAAATAAATAAAATAACAATAAAAAATTGTTTACAAAGAAGGATCCTCAATTCAAGGGGGAACGTAGAAGGCCAATCAGGAAGGTAACAACACATACTTTCTCTGGCACAGGATGCCAGCTAAAAGATTCAGCCTGTCCTGCCTAAATTTTAACAGATTCTTGGGTATCTAGCTGAGAACTTGCAAGTGATGTTTATTGGTTTAGGTGTGCTACTTCAAAAGCTATCGGGGGTTGGGGTACCATCTGGCAAAAGTTCCTGGATGATGAATGGTGCAAAGGATAGTTTACCTATCAAGTTAGCAAAACTGACAAGTCTCCTGTCTCTGGCAGATTTTAAAAGCAAGAGACAGTCAACCTGATTGAGCTAAAGCAATAGGCTTTGAGTGTTGAGGCAGAAAGAGGAAATTCCAACACAGAAGCTCTAGTCCTTAAAGAAGAAGGTTCCCTAAACAGGTACAGTGTCCCTTGAAACAAACACAGGTGTGAACTTGTAGTCTTCTCATGTTTCCAAGAATCTGTTGGATCAGATCAGTATCTGGCAAGACCGAGGAAAGTTTTTCCTTCTTTCTTTTTCTCTTTCTTTCTTTCTTTCTTTCTTTCTTTCTTTCTTTCTTTCTTTCTTTCTTTCTTTCTTTCTTTCTTTCTTTCTTTCTTTCTTTCTT
>NC_034600.1:65731969-65741997 GCF_900095145.1 Mus pahari
TTTCTTTCTTTCTTTCTTTCTTTCTTTCTTTCTTTCTTCTTCTTCTTCTTCTTCTTCTTCTTCTTCTTCTTCTTCTTCTTCTTCTTCTTCTTTTCTTCTTTTTCTTTTTCTTCTCCTTCCTCCTCCTCCTCTTCCTCCTCCTTCTCCTCCCCTCCCCCTCCTCTTCCTCCTTCTCCTCCTTTTTCTGGAATGAGTAGTGGACACCATGCCTTGAGGCAGAACTCAGAGCCACCTGAGAGCCAGACTCTCATAAATTCTGTTGGGACATACTATATAGAGTCTAGACCATGACTGGCAAGGTATGTTCATGCAAAACATATATATATATATATATATATATATATATATATATATATATATATATAATGAGAGAAATTAGAAGAAAGCTGCCAAACATTAAAAATGAAAGAGAACTATCACGGACCCCTAAAAGTGATCTCAGTCAGGATTATTGCTTTGCCCTAGTTTCTGTGTTCTTTTTCATTGGGTTGGAGCTGAGGAAAGCAGAGAGAGAAAGGGAAAGTTGGGCTTTTCTAATTGGTGTACAACTCCAATTACCAGAAAACTAAGGTAGCCTGTTGTGTTATGGGCTCATTTTTGGATTTCAGAGCCATCATATAGAGCAGCTAGCTGGAAAGCTTCAGTCTCTGACCTAGACAATTGTCACTGTGGACTGACCAGTGCAGCCTGCTGCCTCCAATGGTTCTCATGTGTGTTCTACGCCAAACGGTATTTTTATACTTAATATCCTTGTTGCCAGGCAGCCACTGAGAAGTAAACAACTGGCTGTTATAAAGGCAGCATTCCAGTTTGTGGATGGTTTGTTCAGTCAGTCCTGGGAGCAAGCTGTCAAATGGCCTCAGAATCCAGGCTTTTGGCAGTTGTTGACAAAGTTTGATTGACTTCATACCTAGGGTTCTCCAATCCCAACTGCTCCTACTGAGAGCAGTCTTGCTACAACCACCAGCTAGAACTGCCAATAGATTATCCTTAATATCATTGTATCTGAATATTTTTGTGTTGGTTTATAAATTGATGATAATTTTATTTCTTATAAATAAATGTCAATGGAAAAATCATTGCTACATTAAGTAAACATTTTGATTAAAAGGAAAAGGAACTATACTTACTAAGCATGCATTATGCTAAACTAAATTTAAACACATTTAGAAAATGTGTTTAATTTCAGTACAATGTATTCAAGAACAACAACAACAAAAACATTTGACATGCATCACAAGATTTAGCACAGTCTTCATCATCTTCAAGGTCTTTGTTTCAGCACATTTGATGACAATTCCCTATTTTGTGGTATTATTATTAGGAGTAGTAAGAATATATTTGGACTTAATTAATGATAGATTGATCAGACTATTCTGAACTTTTAATGTTGGGGAAATTAAAAATTTTACAGCAAGAAACTGCAAAGCTGCCACCCGTACCATGATTCTTTGCTCTGTGAGGGATATAGGAGACCCTACTTTAGTTTAAACCAATAAGGTTTATTGAATTTGTGTGACCAGTGTGGGAACCCTTTGTCTCCCAGTAACTGAATCATCACTTAACTATGAAATCATTATTCTTACTGCAGAAGGTTTTTTCTCTATATTTTTAATTTTTGATATTTTGGTAAAGATTTTAGCCTATAGTTTGAATCTGATAAAAATATGTTTCAAGCCGGGCGTGGTGGTGCACCTCTTTAGTCCCAGCACTCAGGAGGCAGAGGCAGGTGGATTTCTGAGTTCGAGGCCAGCCTGGTCTACAAAGTGAGTTCCAGGACAGCCAGGGCTACACAGAGAAACACTGTCTCAAAAAAAACCAAATATATATATGTTTCAAATGGTAATCTAGAATCTGAATGTGGTTTCAGCAATGGAAAGGGGACCTCGTTTCTGTATCTTGCAAAATCTAGAGTGAATTGTTTCAGGGTAGGAAAAGTCAAAAAAAAATCAGCGCAATGCTAAATTGTCAATTGCACATCATGTGCATCAATTGTAGCTTTCTTGACATTATCTAGAATTATAGTCACATATTGGAGGGGGAACTTCAAGATCTGGTTTGTAATTCGTGGATCATAATCTGTAATTCCCATATCTTTCAGTACCTGGACCATTATCTAGGCTTCTTTTGTCATGCTCCTGAGAGATAGCCTCTTGCCAGATTCCATGACAAAATGTGGTTGAGCTTCTCACATTAAATCACCGACAATAATCTGTTTTTGTCCTGATCTTGATGCAAGTTCTGTGCTTAGCATCTTTTTCTCAATGCTGTTGTAACAGTGAGCAGTACCTATCTAATATATGGCTGGCTTTCTTTCTTAATGTTTATCATATTAGTTAAAGGATAACTGACTGGTTTTTGTATGTTTTTGTTTTTATTGTTGGGTTGTTTTTTTGTTGTTGTTTGGTTGGTTGGTTTTGGTTTTTTGAGACAGGGTTTCTCTGTATCGCCCTGACAGTCCTGGAACTCACTCTGTAGACCAGGCTGGCCTTGAACTCAGAAATCTGCCTGTGTCTGCCCCCCAAGTGCTGGGATTAAATGCGTGTGCCACCACTCTCCAGCCAACTGACTGCTTTTGTAAAGGATTTAATAAACTACCAATAATAAAGATTTAGACCTATTGATTTATTTAATAAGCTTTAGCACAATTACTTGGTGATTACCCCTTAACTATTTTTCTGCTAGATGATTTTTTCCCCAACTGCACTCCCTAATCACTTGGTATTTGAGTGTTGCCATGATTATTTTTGCTCCATCAGTCTGACCTCAGACCAAGCGCCACCAAAGACTACTTTATCTAATAATGTGGGGTGACGCTTATCCTAACACATCTGATAGAAAGATACAAAGAACACACACATTTCTCAGACTTTGAACCCTAACATATCCTTTGGGGTTACATAGATGAAGGCTCACCGTTTCCACACTGTAGTATTACTGCCTTTGGCCAGAGCTCTCAGACTAGACTAGCAGGCTTACTGTACCTTTCCTTTCCTTTGAACTTTATATACTTAGCTTGAGGCGGATGGTTTTGACTGCAACACGATACTATCCTGGACTAGGAACCTTCTACCATCCTTTGACTGAATTCATCCAATGGCCATTGAAGACAGATGGAAATCCTGCCTACCTCTATGGCACTCATCCTCTTAGAGAAAGCTGTAAGGTTTCTGGTCAACTTACTTATAAGCAGCCACCAAAAAGCTCCAGATTAAGATCCTATTGGGGAAAATTGTCTCATATTATCCAACTGGCATACACAGTTTTCTCTGAAGCTTCCATGACATCATCAGAGCTAGGGAAAGAATAAACAGGACCTTTAAAGTCCCAACTATATACCTTTCTAATGTGCTCAACACTGGTCCCATTGGGAGCTGTTTGCTTTTGGAAATGTACCTTCACAGCATCTACTACCAACTGAAGGTCCTGCCACAATCTTTACATACTCTGTGACATCTGAGATAAACTCATTAAGCCTTCCAGTCATAGTTTTGATATTTTGGATGAGGAGCCCTTGTCTGGGAGTTGTCTCGTAAGTTCGGCTAACTCAGTGTCTAATGCAGTACAACAGTGTATCTGTTTGCTGATATCTTGTGTAGCTTATTACAAGAATTAATGCATCTTATTGTAAGAATTGAACCACTATTAAAATTAATAAGAGCTGTGGAAGATTAAGAAGAGTAACTACATCATACTGGCGATAGAGTCTATTCTGGAAGAATGATTCAGTGTCATTAAGCCTACTGATTTAGGGAGACCCCTTTGAGTTGCATGCTCTGAGGTACATTTTCTCAATTATATCTGGCTGCAGTTTACTCTAAAATGGCAACATACATGAGGTTAAGTGCTAAATGAAATCTGTCCAGGAAGGTGTATTCAGTGATGTGTATCCAGCCACTTTTATCCCACCAGGGAGGTAGGATTTTTCCTCACCATTAGAAGCAGTAGGATACATCCTGTATTTATCCTGTATTTGATTGGTGAACTTTGTTTAGAAACTGAACTCATCACTGGAACCCCTTTTAATGGCTTTCCTTGGTCAGTTGTTGATCTTCAGATGAAATATCAGGACAAGTTCTTACAATGATAAAGTGTAGGTATTCTAATCTGGCTCATTTTCTGTGTGGTAAGAAAAAAAAATAAAGGGCAGAAAAGGTCTCTAGAACAACAGCTAACAGCAGAGAAATCTCTAATAACACAGATAGAAGTAGACAGCAGCAGCACTTGAAGAAATTTATTTAATGAATGCAAGGAAATATACACATACAGCAGAAAGACAGTGGATAAGACCCTCTGCAAAAGTTAGGAAACAAACAAAAAATATCCCTGTATCTGAATTGTTAAGCATCAGCTATAGTCATATGTTTGTATATGTGTATGTATGTATATGTGTATACATATGTTTGTATAATATAAAATATGTAAGATATGGATGTTTGTATGCAATAATATTAGTATTTTAACATATATTTCTGATTTTAAGAGAAAAGATGACAATCTTGTGTTAAGGTAGACAGTGAAAAATTAATCTGGCTTCTTCGAAACATCCTACTTCCAAAACTGTAATTGCCCCATTTGATAACAAAAGGGTTGGTCAACTGATAGGAAAGGTACTGACAATAAAATGTCTATTTTAGTTTATAGATTATTGAGGCAGAAACCAAGTCAATTATTATTTCTTCCACTGTAGAAAATAATCAGCAGTGGAGGAAATACAATATTTACCATGGAATGTATAGGTAAGTGACAAGGCATATACAATATTTGAAGCTCCAGTAATCTGTCCATAATGCCTGCTCAGAAATTTTATAAACCTAGTGCTCCTGTTTTTTAAAACAAAATCCCAAATGTTTGATTTACCAAATGAAGTTTTCGAATCTATATGCTGTAGTGAACGTCTGCTAGCTGAGAGAGGAAGAGAAAGCACCCAGCTTGCTTTCCTAATCCACTGATGTTCGAGAAGGGAAAAATTCCTTCTCCTCCATGCTGTCTTAAAGACAATTCAACTCAAAGGCTTTCTCATTCCTGGCTTCTCTTATGTTCATATCTTGACAACTCTTTCCTCACACATACTCTTGGCCTATGGTTGACTTTAGTGGATCCTATGTGTAGAAAGCTCTTGGATTGAAGGTGTGTGACTAACTACATTTTTAGAGTAAACAGAAAATGTTTTGGTTAAAGACATGTGCTATGGCTAAGCCACATCACAAGAGACAGATTTGTCTAGTTCATAATCTCGGAGGCATTCACAGTGTGATCCAATGTACTGCAACATCCTCTCCCTGCTCACTCATGCACTGAACCCAGGAGAACAGAGCGTGGAAAGATGGTCTAAGAGGTTGACTCAGTGGGTAAAGTGATTGTTATACAAACATGAGGATCTAGGGATGCATCCCCAGAACACACATAAAAATCCATATATGCAACTCAACCACTTAGAGAAAATACAAAGGATGAACATGTGGCTTGTTAGCCAGCCAGTGACATGGCTTTTTTTCAAAGGGTGAGCGAGAGATGAAAACTTCTGACACATTTTCTGGCTTCTGAATGCACAAACACAAAATTCACAAGAACATATGCACATAAAGCAATTGTGGCTTCATAAGATAAGATACCAGAGCTGGGCAGTGGTGGTACACACCTTTAGTCCCAGCACTTGGGAGGCAGAGGCAGGCAGATTTCTGAGTTTTCAGGCCAGCCTGGTCAACAGAGTTAGTTCCAGGACAGCTAGGGCTATACAGAGAAACCATGTCTCAAACAAAACAAAACAACAACAAAACAACAACAATAAATTAAAATAAAATAAAATAAAAAAGTAAAACACCAGAATGCTTGTGATCTCTTATTCTATTTCTATGTCTGTCTATTTGCCTGTCTGCCTGTCTCCCTGTCTGTCTGTCTATCTCGCTGTCTCTCTGTCTCTGACTCACTCTCAGACTCTCTCTCTGACTCTCTCTCCCGCACTCTTACGCAGCCAGACATTCATCAAGAGAGACAGAGAAAAAATAATATAAAGACAC
Organism: Mus pahari; assembly: GCF_900095145.1. Lineage (NCBI taxonomy): Eukaryota > Metazoa > Chordata > Mammalia > Rodentia > Muridae > Mus > Mus pahari. Next base: position 65,737,990 of record NC_034600.1, read on the forward strand.
ACCCAAAATACGCTGTGTGCAAGAAAAAAAAAATGATGCTGCTGGAATGGGAAACAACTTTTGGTACCTTGATGGTGTGTTATCTTGAATATCTCCCTACCACAATTAGAGATATTAACTCTCCTTTAGCCATTTAGAGTATGACTTTTGGTTATGCCTGTCAGTTCAAACTATTAGAGAACCTCTGTGCTTTCATACTACCACTGTTACAACAGGGGACTATATCAGAAAGTGAGACTCAAAAAGAAAAAAATATATCTTACAGAAAGGCTGAGATATACAGTGAATGTAAACATTTGAAAGAGGTATAGTCTGCATACACTTTGGACCCACTTCTTATTTATAACAGAGCATCCTCAGTAAAATGAGCATACTATGCAAATAATCATGAAATATTGGGTTATAAATGCCCTAATCATTTTTACAACATTGTCAATAAGTTTCTAATCTTTATCTTTTTACTGGTACACTTCCTTTCTTGGAACTGTACTCTTACCTAATAAACTATATCTGCTTTTTCCCCTAGTTCCTTTATCTCAGTCTTACATTTGTTCAGATAACAATATGCTTCAAACTGCAGTGGGTACCCACCACCTCCAAGATCTTCATAGTACTATCAGGAAACTGAAATAGATTCATCTGTAAATGCTTAAGTGATAGTGTTTATAATACATATTACGTTTTTTTTAAAGCAATTATCATTAGACACTGCTTTATACAGGAAAGGCATTTTGAATAATCACCAAGAATCCGAGAAATTTTTCCTTTTCCAGTAAAAGAAAATGAATAAAAGTACTTGCAGTAAATACATTTCCCTATATTTTTCAAATATATAAGTACTTTTGTGTATGTTGAATCAACTGCATAACTAATTTTTTAATATTTTTCTGAGAGAAGGGAAGGGATAAGAAAAGAATGCAATATAATCTGCATTTACAAAGAGACTTGACAACTGAACATAAGTTGTGCTGCTTAAATATCCAATGCTGGAATTTCCAAGGCTAGATTTTTCAAGGAGCTCAAAGGGGGAATGAGCAAGAGACATAGTAATGCATTGTGCTTCCCCACATTCTATTACACACTTATATTATCCTACAAGTGTAGGTTCAAAACTACAATAGAAAAGAACACAAAATGAGTTCTAGGCAACATGGATTACTTTGTGTAACAGGATACCTGGCCAACAAGGTAGTATTTAACAAGCTAATAGCCCAGCCTCTGAGTTTGTTACAATTGAGACATAGAATGCTAATGTTTGACTATGGAATTCGTTTCTTTCACCTTCTCAAACTTTATAGGACTTGTTTTTTTTATTATTATTTTTGTATATGAGCTTTTATTTGCATATATAGATAAGCATCTTACACATGACTTGATGCCCTCAGATATCAGGAGGAGGGTGTCTCCTCCCTTGGAACTGGAGTTAAACACAGTTGTGGACCATTATGTGGACAATGGAAAATAAGCCCATGTTTTCTTTAACAGCAACAAGTGTTAATTGTTGAATAATCTTTCCAGGTTGCACCTCTGTATTCTGTAGTTTAAAAAAAGCAAAGAAAGTCATGAGATTATATTTGAAAACAATTATATTTTCATCTAAGGAAGAAGTAAGTTCATACATTATATAATCTTTGCAATTTGAACTCCACTCAAGGTAGTATAATCGATGCAAATATTTGGAAATTCACAAATGCATAGAAAGTGAACTATTTACTCAAATATGATATAAAATATGAATACTCTTAAAATCAAATAAATTAAAATGTTTAATGTAGAATTTTATATCACTTAGACCTTATAAACAGACTTCTAAAAGTCTATAACAAAATGTACATTTTATGCAAAAGAAATAGCATATTTGTATTCATCAGAAAATAACAAATATTATTTTTTATAATTGGCTTTTCCACTGACTCTGAAAACTAGAAACTGTAGCAATGGATTTAGCTACACATTAATTATTTTCATGTTTCCAGAGTTTTTGATATGGATAAGGTCATTAGATGAAGCCATGCTTCTGAATTTTATAAATATATAATTACTTAGAATATTTATGTATTTTGTATGATGATGTGCTCACATGCATATGGAGCAGGCCACTTGAATTTTTCAAATTGCATGTGAAACACATTGATTTAACTTTTTAGAAATGATCTTGATATTGACTGACATTACTTCTTTTTCTCTCCTTCCTGTTTTTGCACTATATTATTCCATCCCTATATCAAATTGCTTTCTTTAATATTAATGATAGTTTCTGCAAACTCTTTCTAAAATACAACATATAAGAGAATTGGTGGTTCTCATCATCCTCAATCTTATTTTTTTCACCTGAACACCTTGTTGAACTTAGTGGATTCTCTGACTTTCAGTGGAAGTGCCTTTTCTATATAAATAATTTGGACTAGAACCAAGGGGATACAATCTTTGTTAAAAACATGCAAGCACTTCATTCAATGTACAAGCAACACCTTTCTACACAAAATTTCCATATATCTTTTCAGAGTTCCTTGTATTGAAAGCCAAATAAATCTATGATCAAATTTTGACAGCTTTTTATATGACCATACAATTAACATTAAATTCAGTCAAAACAAATTTAAAATTTTATGCAATATTGTTATACTTATTAATTATCTGGAACTTACACTGGAGACCATCATGACGGTTCTGCAGCAAAAGCATTTTCCACGCCAGTAGGAGGATCTGCATTTCGATCAGTAAACCTATGTAAAAGTCTAGCAATAATGGACACTTCTGCAATGTGCGTGCTCCTACAGAGCTTGGAAGTTGAAAATGGCTATTTGGTGGAAGCTCCTGAGTTAGCCAACCTAGTGTATTCATTTATAGAATATATAGAATAACAAAAGACGCTGCCTAAATTTAATTGAACATCTAGTACTCACATAGATGCTTTTCTCTCACTACTCAAATGAATCTATCAAACACACACACACACACACACACACACACACACACTACCTAAATACAATAAATAAACAAACAAATAAAGTGTGGATTCATAAATGTGTTTATAAACTATTAAACTATCAATTATCAATATGAGTTTCATTTCAATTTTTGTAATTGAAAAAAGATACTTTATCTCTACATTGTTTAATGCCCTAAAATGTTAAATTGCTCTACAGTATTACCCAACTTTTAGCTTAAGCAGTATCTGATAAAATACAGAACAAGATGACTATTGAGACTAAATTCACCCAACTGAACATAAGCAGATAATTTACATGAAATTTAGATGCATTTAAAATTAATTAATAGCATACTTTCTCAAACTCCACTCTACCAATTATTATGCTTAATCTTTTTTTACTACTACTCAATATCAATTGTGATACTTTATTACTTTCTTGTATGTCCAAACATATATCTTCTTTCACAAAAATTAATTCAAGAACTATGTTATTGATATTTTCAGTCATAATACCAAAATACTAGCTTAAACCAAATGGACCTCAGTAATGATGATGATGATGATGATGATGATGATGATGATGATAATAATGACAAAGGAAAAGTATCAAACAAAGTATTGCATATGTGAAGACTTGGAAATTTGGACATTTGTGCCAACAGAGATATTACAAGGGTGTTAAAACATTAAAGTAGAGAATAATGAATAAATTCTGTAATATCTAGAACACTGTGAGAAAGTATATGAAAGAAGGCTCTTGACAAGACCCCCAAATAATGGATGTATTTATTTCCAGAGCATAGAAAATTAGAGGAGATAAACTAAACATACATACACACAGAGAGGAACACAAACAGATACACATACATATATGTCCCGCGCCAACCGTCTCGCCAGCAAGAACGACGCGGCACACAAACAGGATCCTTCTGTAGCAAAGCTTTNATACTCTTGAGAGGGAGAGCACAAGCTTCCAAAATACGGAGACCCCGAGCAACAGAACTGCCTCCCTTATATAGGAGCTCTACTCTGCCTCGGACGTGGCGCTNATGGATTGGCACAGGTCGAATCAT
>NC_034600.1:65755374-65800314 GCF_900095145.1 Mus pahari
AAAAAAAAAATAAAGAAAGGAGCCTGATATAGCTGTCTTCTGAAGGGCTCTCCCAGAGCCTGACAAATATAGAGTCAGATGTTCACAGCCAACCATTGGACTGAGCATTGTATTCCCAATGGAGGAAGGACTAAAGGAGCTGAAAGAGTTTGCAGCCCTATAGGAGGAAGAAAAATGTCAACAGACCAACGCCTGCAGAGCTCCCAGGGACTAAACCAGCAATCAGAGAGTACACGTGGATGGACCCATGGCTCCAACTGCATATGTAGCACAGGATGGACTTGATGGGAATCAAATGGGAAGAGAGGCTCTTGATCCTGTGAAGGCTTGATGCCCCACTGTAGGGGAATGCCAGGAAAGGGAAGCGGGAGTGGGTAGGTGGATTGGGGAGCACCCTCATAGAAGCAGGGGTATAGGAGATGGGATAGGCAGTGTCTGGGGAAGGAAACCTGGAAAACGGAAAACATTTGAAATGTAAATCAAAGAAAAATCCAATGAAAAAGAAAAAAAAATCTTCAGAAAATTTTAAAAAAGAAAAAAATAACATCAACAATTTATCAATTGGAATCAATGATATTTTAGAAATAAAATATTTTAATTTTTCGATTATTAAATAAAGTAAAAGAAGTATTGGTCTAAAATAAACTGATTACTGTGGCCAGATTAGAGAAATCTTTACTACCATGTTACTGAGGTTAGAGCAACGAACAGGAAATTGTTGTATTATTATGCCTGTGTGTTTTTCTCAGAGCTTCACAGTACTGAGAGTGGGCATGTGTAGGTGAATGTTAACGTTGACATCATCCTGGCAGCCATGAAAATAACATGGAAATTTTTATAAGTGGCATATTTAAATATATCAGGAATAATGTGTAGTTTTGTAATTGCCGGGAAAAGAATGTGTCTCTAGTTTTTTCAGGGCTCTGCTAAAATCGGGAAAATGTTCCTCAAGAAGAGGAAGAATGAACCTGTGTGTGAAATGAGTTAATTTGTGGGTGAGAGAATTGTAAGTTCAGTCAACTCTGAATGTCATAAGCAGCTTTGAAGGCAGCTATGCACACCAATATACCTTCACTGCCACACAGAGAAGCATATTTGTAAGAAGTTTAGGAAGATCAAAATATCCAAATATGTAGAAATAAACATGCATCAAGGGTCTCACCATAAATATACCAATCAGATGAATATATTAGTGCAAATACATAGATTCCTGAAATGCCTCTTTACTTACATAAACGTCTAACAGTTTTTTTTTGAAAATTAAATCTAAATTTCAAATTTCTCTTTTCCTCATAAGGTGGGTGTCTCATTTGTGTATATCATTGGGTAATGACTATTCTTCAGCTAAATTAGAAATGTTTGTATTTTCCCTATAACAAAAGTGTCTCAGTCAAACAGATGATTGGTAATAACACCAAGTTCCTGTGCTATTGTTTAATTCAGAAAAGGATAATGAAATGAGCATCATCAATTATTGGCTCATTAAATTTTATATTGGTATGTAATTGTTAAAAATTTCTATAAATAGAAGAACCTTTCAGGAATCTGTTTAATGTTCATACTCAAATAATTTTTAATAGCATTATCAATCATTTCAGGTATGTGGATTACATTTCACCAGCTTCCTTCTAATCTCAGTGACTCTCATTTCAGCCATGGGCCAATAGAATAGCAGAATAAAAGGTGGCGTCTAAACTCACACAAAAGTAACTTCAGGTATAATTTATTTTTACTTTTATTTATCTTTTAAAATGTCCCAACATTGAATAAGGAACATTTTAATTTCTATCAACCATTTTGTTTTATAAACAATATTGACCTGAAGTGTGAACTTTATCAGTGTGCATTGCTTAAATTCATCAGTCATTATTATTCCAAAAGAACTATTTTGGCGTTTTTTTTTTTTTTTTCTGCTTGTGTAACCTGAACTAGAAATACCCATAACATCATACATCATATTAAATTTCCAGCTTAATGGAGCAAAAAATGAATGAACTAAAACTAAAATTTGGCTATAATCTTAACTCTGCAGTATCAAACAATTAGATATTCATCAAGAAGACTGAAATCCATGAGAGAATTACGAGAATATTAAGTTTTCATTTTCTGTATGATAAATTTCACAGAAACATCCACCTGATGAAGATTCAAACATTCACTATTTCAATGAGATAAAAATTTCAACAAATTTTATCCCTTCTCTGCTCAATACCATCCCAACAAAGTGAGTTGTTAGGTCCAGTTATATTGCTTCAAGAAACTTCTTTCATTTTCCAAGCTCATTTTGTTGTGGATAGAATCTCAGTAAACTAAGACCCAACACATGTTATTTCCAAATTGTTGTCCTCCTATGTTCTTCATGCACTGTAACAGCAGTTCTCCAAGAGGAGCAGGTATGGATCTCTCTACAATGATATGGAATGTCTCAATGAACATAAAAAAATTAAGGGGTAATTGAACAAGACCTTTAATCACACCCTATAGGTTTGAAAGTATTCACAGATTGCCCTCTACATTATAAGGAAAGAAACTATTGGAGCTTGCAAACACAAGGAAGATGTTTAGGAGTCCATTAAGGGTCTGTAGGACACATTGGCCAAAGTCTTTAGTTCAGTTACAACTTTCATCATTTTTGGAAATCTTGTTTAGTGAAAGTGTGAAAGAAAAGGATACAAAGTGAAGATAACCAGCTTTCTGAAGCACAAGATCAGATGGAGATGGCATAGCTCACAAGGTATGAGGGAAATAAAGCACAATCCCATTTATTCAGCCCCAGTAGTAAATAGTAATTGTTGGATAACATAATCTACTTTAACTAATGGCAGTAAAACACTTTGTTTCAATAATAACCCTTCTAACTACACATATTTCCAAGTTCAAAAAACAGCAGTCACTGGTTTCTTTGCCTCATGAGAAAGTTATGACTCAGACAATTATGATTCATTAGCTCTCATTCTAAAAGAAGTTGATATAAATTTTACTTATACATGGTTTTTTAAGTCTAGATTTGTTTTTATTTAAACCATCATTCTTATTGTACCCTAAGAATTCACTGATAAAGATAAATGTTTTGTATTAGCTGCAAAGCTAATAAGCTAATATAGTGTATACATGTAGTCATGTAAAGCAAGGAATAAATATATTTAACTAGTACTATTTTCAATACATAGCTTTCCATGTGCCTATAGCTGATCTTCTATGATTTCCTATTAAAAATTGGTCCTTGACCTACAAAAATATCCTCTGCACATGTTCCTTAGATATAAAGGTGACACAAACTAGGGTCTCTGAAGCATCTAAGCAATTAGAAGTCAGACTTTTATCAAATTGTTAAACTTTCATTAACATTTTTGAATATGAGTTTTAAAAAAAGTTCTGGAAAATTTCCTGAATTACAGAGATTCTTTGCAATTTTATTGCAAAACGAACTTCTGAGTGCTTCTGGAAATTAAGAATAAGCTATTTTAATTAACTGGTTTTTCTCTTAGTTAAATGAAAAAAAATCACCATAATAATAGAAGGTGGGAACATTAACTATTAATAAAATAGTAGTCTTACATTTTAATCAATATTTTTTATTCTTGGAGGAGTTTTTGCTTCATTCTGAAATAAAATCAGAGTCAAACTTGTTAGATACAAATTCAGTCCTAGAGGCAGTAAGAAGATTACCTAGTCTGATCTCCTTGCTTACAAAGCTTGACTCTGTCTTATGTCTGATTCCCAAAATATGGTGGTATTAACTATTTTTCTACTAATTTTCCTTGTATCATCTTCCTCATAGATGAACATGCTTTGTCACATTATTCAAAACTTTAAGGAGATTAATTTTCTGTACTTTTACTACGTTGTCATAGTTATATACATAATAAATATATATTATAAATATAAGTATAAAGCTATGAAAGTATATATTATACATAACATATTTATTTTATAAGTATTGAATAAACATATAATTACATATATAATTAGGAGTTAAATTCAAACTTGCAATATATTAAAACTATTACATCATTAACACTTCCTGGTATTATTCTTCCAATAAATTCTCATACTAAAATATATAATACAAATATATTTTTAAGTTTCAGACTCATTTAACATATTTCAAGTTTAGTAACATATTTACTTCCTCCTTAAAATCCAACTAGAAAGCTAGAGTACGTCTTTAGAAATGCTTGGGCACTATCATATGGATTAGACATTTTCTAAAATTGCTCTTCAGTCTTCTTCTGAAGGCATTATACTAATATTTCTTTGCTCTGATGATACAGGATTGACAATACGTTTGTTATGTACCACTATAAAAGCTAGACTCTGACAATGTAGAAGCAGCAGTGGGTGCCCTTTGCATTTTTGGCCCTACATGTCCATCGCTGCAGGCAATTAATTTAGGGACATTGTTAGCACATTCAGTTTTTGATCTTTTTGCAGAAACTGCTAGACAAAGATTTTAATTAATGCCAGTCAAGATGGTGATTTTGTGCTTTGATTTGTGAGCTAAGATGCATGAAAATACAAATTGAAACCTCATGAGTTTTAGAAAAATGTGAACGGCAACTTGATTGGACTATTCAATTAACCTAAACAACATGGGGAATACTTAGAAGTAGTCTAAACTATTAGATTTTTGACAAATTAATCTCTTCATATTTTCAACTTCGTATTGTTTTTGTTTTTATATTTTGATTTTTTAGTGATGTTTAATGATGTGCCTTTTAAATAATTTCCTCTGATTACATTTCTTTTTTTTTTCTCTAGAAAATGGATTGTTTCAACATGCAATATATCCTGGTTAGAGTTTCCCATTGCTCTACTCTTTGAAGTTCTGCCTCACGTACCCTCCATTCCATATTCACTTGTTTCCTATCTTTCATTAAAAATGGAGAGGCCTCTAAGAAATAATAACCAAGCATGGTAAAATATAGTACAATAAGAAGAGGCAAAACTTCTATATTTTAGTTGGTTACAGCAACCTAAGTATAGCTGAAGAGCAAGCAATAGAGTCAGAGACCCACTCATTCTCCCAGGCAGGAGTCACATGCAATTCTAAACCAACAGCTATAATACATTTGCAGAGTATCTTGTGCAGACTCATGCAGGATCTGTGCTTGTTGCTGTCTCTGTGAGTCCATATGTCCCTTGCTTAGTTGATTCAGAAAGTCCTGTACTCTCAGTATCCTCCATCCTTTCTGGAACTTGCAATCTTTCTGCATTCATTTTAGACTTTCTTTGCACAATACCAGGCTGTGTAACTTTGCTTTTTTACTAAAATAAATTTATATTCTTTGATTGTTTGTATTCACTTTACATCCTGGTCGCTCTTTCCCTTCCTGGTCATCCCCTCCCACTGTACCCCTTCCCTCCTACCTCTCTCCTCTGAAACAGTAGAGGCCCATGTGGGTATCTTGTCACCCTGGCACATCACGCCTCTGCAGGGCTAGGCTTCTTCTTCCACTGAGGCCAGACAAGACAGCAAAGTGCGGGGAATTTATTCCACAGACAGGCAAAAGCTTTAGGGACATCCTCTACTCCAGTTGTTCCAGAACTTCAAGAAGACAGAGCAGCACATGTGGTACGTGGGAGAGGGGGGATGGAGGCTAGGTTTATCCCCTGTATGCTTGTTGGTTGGTGGCTCAGTCTCTGAGAACCCCCAATGTTTGAGGTTAGTTGACTCTGTTGGTCTTCCTAAGGAGTTCCTATCCCCTGTGGGGCCCTCAGTCATTCCCTCAACTCTTCACTAAGAGTTTCCAAGCTTCATCCAATTTTGGCTCTGGGACTCCACAACCGTTTGAGTCAGCTACCAAGTGAGGACAGATATGCTAGGTTCCTGTGTGCAAACATAGCAGAGTTTCATTCATAATGACAGGGATTGGTGCTTGCCCATAGATGGATCTCTACTTGGGCTGGTTATTGCTTGGCTCTATCTGACTTCCTTACATTTCTTGTATGCAGGATAAATTTTGGATTAAATGTTTTGTAAATGGGTTGGTGTCCCTATTACCCCACTGGGATTCCTGCCTGAATACAGGAGGTGAACTCTTCAGGTTCAATATGCCCACTTTTTTGGTCACCCCCATTGATTCTTGGGAGCATCCCCTATCCCTGGTCTCTAGCACATCCTTGAGATTTTCCCTACATTCTCACCCCTGCCAGCTTCAGTTTTTCATTCATTCACATGACCACCTTCCAATTCTCCTCCCCATCCCTTCTCCCACCCAGTTCCCTCCCTCTCTATCTGCTTTCTATAACTAGTTCATTCCCCCATCTAAGTGAGATTCAAGCATCCTCACTCAGGCTTGCCTTCTTGCTTAGTTTCTTTAGAACTGTGTATTATAGCATGGAGTATTAAAAACACAGGGTAAAGAGTTAGAGATTTCTCAACGGAAGTATCTTGAATGGGCATGAAATACTTTTAAAAATGTTCAAGAGCCTAAATCCTCAGTGATATGCAAAATAAATAATTCTGAGGTTGCATCTAACAACCATAATAATGCCTAAGATCAAAAACTCAAGAGATGGCACATGCTGGCAAGGATGTGAAGCAAGGGGAATACTCCTCTATTGCTGGAAGAAGTGCAAACTTGTACAACCACTTTGGAGATGATTTTGGCAATTTCTCAGAAAACCAAGGATAAATCTAACTCAAGAAGCAGCTATACTAATCCTGTGCATATGCCTAAAAGATTACACACTACACCAAAGGGACATTTGCTCTACTAGGTTCATACCAAATTTATTCACAATACCCAGAAACTGGAAACAATCAAGATGTTCCTCAGTGGAAGAATGCATAAAGAAAATGTGGTACATCTATCAATTCAATATTAATCGGCTCTTAAGACAATATGAATGTTTTAGGCAAATTTATGGAACTTGAGAATATCATCCTGAGTGAGGTAACCCAACAAAAGGACATGCATGGAATGTACTCATTTATAAGTGGACATTAGCCACAAAATACAGGGTATTGTTTGGGGTTTTATTCCTGCTTAAGAGTCATGGAGCCCTTGAAGTGTTGATTTTGCATTTAATAGGCTCCTAAAGAACACTGCATTTGAACTCATATCAGTTCACCTTACCAGGATTGTAGACATGTATGTCTTATGTTTTTCATGTTTTATAAGTTTTGTGCACTTTTTATAAAAGGCTCCAATATTAGCCAGATATTTTTGTTCTAGGATCAATTTATCTTAAACAGTATTTAACAAAAAAATAAGGTGTATAAATTATGGTAATTGAAAGTTCATATTTTTAAAACACAAAACTGTGTTAATGATTTTTAACAGTTCTTGAGATGAAAGCCCAAGAGAAGGTCACTAGTAGTATAAATGATGCCTTATTTGATGAATACGTATGCAGTATGTGATCTTCCCACACTAATCTGCATCCTAACACACAAATATAGCCAGCTCTTATTGACTTTGAAGAGGAATGAGTCTGGAAATGTTAGTTACTGACCTGAATTTTTCATTCTTTTCTTCAATCAAGGACATTTCTGAAGAAAGAGAAAGTCAGTGAGTTTTCTCATATCTATCGTAAGTTTAGCCAAAGACATACTATTGGCATAAGAGGTGGAAAAAAGAGGTGGATACCGGATTCAATTTAACAAAGTGTATCAAAATGTACTCAGTGCTTATACCATGGTTGAAATTAGAAATCATAGATTGATAGGTGTCAGTTTACATATTAATCTCTTCTAAACAAACAAACAAAAGTTCCTCATATTTATTATTTTTACTTATTTATGTATATATATACATATATATATATTGGAATAAAGCAACAGATAGATGTATGCAAGGTTAAATATTTGCATTTATTTTTCCTCAAAGCCATCAAAGTTTGAAGTAGTGAAAATAAGGAGAAATGAATAAAAATAATAATTTTTTTAAAAAAGTACTTTGTGGAGGTTGCAAAGGCTGGGAAAGGGTATTTTCAACTATTTTCCAGGCACTCTGTTCTCTATAACCTTTATGAATTCACATACATACCAACAGTTGTAAACCTAATACTAAATATAGAAATGAACAATATGAATTTTACCAAAGCTTAATAAATGGGGTCAGAAAATGTCTACTTCTAGGCCCTCATGCATTCTGATCTCTTATAAAGAGCAGGGGCCGGGCAGGCTATTAAGGCCCTTTTCTGAGAGTCAGAGCACACAGCCAAACACACTCACAGAGACCTAATATAGGCTTATCTAATGTTTCCCATTGGTCTACCCCTTATCACCACATGCCAGGTGTTTATATTATACTGGATTAAAAAAAGAAGCATATGCGAAGATCCAGGTCCAGTTCCAAGAGATAATAAAGCAACTAAATGAGAACAAGAGATGAGAGTGTGACCTCTAACACTAAAATCTATAAAATTTAGCAAACATTATAAGTCTATCCTTCACTACATGAATATAAATTCAATTGCTAATGCCTCTGTAACTTAGTCCTTTCTACATGACTTATTATTACTACTTCAATTCTGTTTCTTTCTTTCTTTCATCTGAAATAATAAAAGGATTTCTGAAAGGTATATCCACACACATAGAGTGAAGAAACAGATTGGAAATGTAAAGTAATTCTTATTAAAACGCAATAGGCTCCTGCAGATGTTTGAATAAGAGACAGAACTATGTGTAACATAAATAGCACAGAGAACTATGTGGAATTTATGCACTGACTAGAACTCTGTAAATATCATTTTTAATTTTTAATTATTGTTAGAATTCAGTGACACTTGAAAGGGATGTCCATGGGTAACTCACTAATACATTTTGACTAACACACACACACACACGCACGCACACACACACACAAGGAAGCAGTGTGATAAAACTTTGTCAGACATATAAAAGATTGAAAATTCATAAAAAAGAACGAAAAGATATTATAAGGAAATATCTAAGAACTTTGACAGTATTACAACAAAATACTATCTATCCTATGTGAAAAGGAAATACGAGAAGAGAGAAAATATTCAGAGAATATTTAATGTAATAATGATTAATTTTGAAAATTAATGCCACCAAAATACCAAAGACCTCAGAAAACAAAAATATATATATATTTGTGATTGAATGCAAAAAATTATAATAAAGTCTCCACTTGTTAAACTGTACAAACCAGAGACAAATTACTAAACCTGACAGGAATCAGACAGACAGAAAACAAGCCTACCCATACAACAACGAGACAGAATGATACTGAGCACATTTCCACACAGAAATTTTGTAGTTAGATTATAAATCTATTGAAGGTACAGCAAAAACAAACACCTCAACTTGAATTTCTACGTTCAGAGAAAATTTCCATTAAATTGAAGACAGAAATGAACACTTTTATCGATCCAAACAAAAGCTGAGTTTGCTGTCAGTGGATCTATCATCAAAATGTACTTAAACAATTCCTTCACTGAAAAATGCAATATTGGAAGGCAGAAGTCTGGCACTACACAAAGAGCAGCAGAAGAGAAATTAACTGATATTTCATCATTTGCTTTAATTTACCTAACAGGTAATATGTTCCAAACATAATGATTATAAATCAAGCAATAATTTGAAATTATCTGCAAGAATGATTTTATTGTAGAATGCATTGCATGCAACCATATCTATAGATGTCATGTATCAGGTTATAGATTAAAAACTGAGTGACAGAAATGTTGCAGGAAATGGGAGGTTTGAATTAGACATGCTCTAAGATAAAGCAGGAATTACCTTTGAAGCAATGTCAACTCATTACATTCTATTCCATATGACTATTGAACTATCAAAACATAGACTGTGCAGCTGAGGGACTTGGGAAGCAGTTTCTTCCACACTGAAACATTCTCTCCTGAGGAGAGGAAGGGGTCTCACGAGATTCAGGAAGAAAAGGATGCTTACATATTTTAGGAACATAAACAAAACTTACAAAGATCTGGCATCTTCTGCAGCTCAAAGGAGTGTTAGGGCCTGCCCATAAGTGCATGCAAAGTAGAAACTGGTGCGAACAGAAGACTCTCCATACAGCTGAGTAAGCAGATAGCAAGTTGTACAGAGGATTCCAGAGATGCAGCTTTTAAGATACCCCATGCATGCTAGCATGTGCTGAGAGGCCAGGTGCTTGCTGTGATTGGTCTGTGCTCATATGTGTAACTCCTCATGCATGCATATGTAATTAGTTCTGACAAACTCACAGAATCACTGACCTAGACTCTAGTATAGGAGTACAGACATTCCCTTGGCCTATTATTGTGGTTTTTGTTGTTGTTGTTGTTGTTGTTTTGTTTGTTTGTTTTGGGTTTTTTGTTTCTTTGGTTTTTTTTTAACATCTTTCCAGGTAAACTCAAAACAACAAAGTTAAACTTTTGTATTATTGAACTTACTATTTGAAATTTAAATATTTGCATGTTGAAAGTAGGATATTCACTATTCAATTAAGTTCAAAATTAAGAATACAGGAAAACTTTTCAGAAAAAGAAATGCCAAGTATTAAATTTTAAGGGACCTTTAAAATGGAAATAACATATATGGAATATACATATATGAGTATATAAATATACATATATATTAAAACTCCATTTTTAGGAAAAATAATGTAGTCTGAACTCCTTATTTACCTAATTCTTACCTATTTTAGTAGAAAAGACTTCATTATATGTTACACTGTAATGAGAATCTGCAATATTTTACCTTAGGAGATACTAAGACTACCATTGCATCTTCTCTAACCCTTAAATGTAAATATCTGATAGTGCAAATAGACTTTCTCTATTTTCCAATATACTTTTTTAATTTGGCGTTGTCTAAATTCCATTTTGTATACTATATTCTAGTAGTATACAATTATATATTATGTTTTTATGCATGTAAATGCATCAAAGGGGAACATGCAGTACAATGATGAGTTATAAACTAAGAGTAAAATAACACTAACTTTATTACTTAAGAATATTTTTACCATGCTGGAGAGATGCCTCCATTTTTAAGAGCAGTGATTGCTCACGAAGAGAAACCTGACATCAATTTTCAGTTCCTACATGATGAATCAAACCCATCTTCAACTTCAATAGCAACCCAATAAAGTAAGATAAACATATCTTCTGTAGCTATCAGGGCTAGAAAGATCACTCAGTAGCAACAATGTTAATATATGATAAAAATTTGAAATATGCAAAATAAAGTTATAGAAATTATAAACTATTAAAATAACTAATTAATACTACATAAATCAATAATTCATAAAACTATTTTTTCTAAACCTGAGTTATGAGTCAATATAAGCTCAAAATTTAAAGTTACAATTGATAAACTAGTATTTTATTTAATATCAATAAAATGTTTTCATCCCCTAAAGAAACTGAACATTAAAATCATTATGTATATGCAAATTATCTATGAATGTTCACATGAACCAACATTAGTAGATTTATGTAACTTTATTATAAATTATATTGAATTATTTAAATGTGTTATTTTTTTCAATTTATTTACACATACAAAATTCTAGCTAGCCCTTGTTGTCAAACTTTAGAACTGTGCCAATAGTTTCTTGAAAAATAAACCTTGAAAGTTCATTTCACACTTAAATAAACCATCTAATACTAAAAATTGATTGACACAAGTATCTGGAAGTACAGTTAGTTACTCTAATATACAAAAGGATGAATATCAGATATTAGTACATATTCACATTTTGAAAAATATAATACTTTAACTACTAAAATATTCCATTAATTATTGGTGAATTATATACTGGATATCTAAACTTTTATCCTTATATATGATCTAGTTATTGCACTTGATGCCATTTTCTTTGTCATTTTCTTCATATAAATATTGAATTACATAATTAACCTCTCTGTAAACAAAATATTTCATTCACAAATATCAAATATTCCTTGACTCTGTTCAGTATTCTCAATCTTCTCATTGCTCACCTCTTTGTAACAACTACATGCTAAATCCATCAATGTCTCCTATCTCTGGTAATGAAATGACTTTCTAAGTCAATTTCTAGCTTACTCTTAAAGAATTATATCCTCTCAATGCAGCCAATCATGGAATCAATAGAGTTAGCTATTTAAAAACTTAGATTGTGTTGTCTCTGTTAAGTGTTGGACCACAATTTTATTTGCTTTGCTGCTTGGAATACTTTCAGTGCTTCTCTTCTCACGACACTATGCCTCTTGTATTCCCCACCTCATCTGCTTGGTCTCATAAATGCACTCAGATCATGAGGTCTGGAGTTGTTTCCAAGACTTTGCTTCTTCTCCTTGAAGTGAATTTTCACTAGTTTCTTCATGGATCCCTTCCATACCTTTATCATGTCTTGTTTAAACTTTTACAAATCTCATTATACTAGTAGCATCATTTGCTCAAAACCTAGAACTGTAAACCCTCCCCAAACTCACGATTCTTTCTCTTTATTTTCCCCATGGGATTCATTCCACTGCAATAAATTACTTGTTGTCTGCTATCTGACACTTCCACTGGATGTGAGCTCGGTTGGAAGAAGAATTTCTGTCTCTGTTTTGCACTTATTTATTCATAGCACCTAAGAATGTGTTTGATATGAAACAGAATATCTCCAGCCAACATTAAATGATGTGTAACATTTTCTACTCAAGTGAAAATTACTCAGCACCTCTGAAGTTTTCAATCTCCTCCTAGTCCACAGGTAACAGTGTAAAAGCCTATAAATAAACCAGCATCTAGACCTTCAGAGTGGTCAGATTATGAAGTAGGGAGAGCCAATTTACTATGGTTTTTAATTATGAGAATACTTGAATTATGAATCCTTATTAAAACTTTGTAGAAATCACTGAAATTAATGTAATTAAATTTCCAAACAATATAAAATGAGGCAGTTATGAGTTTGATCCAAAATACTTCTTTCTTTATTATGTATTTGAAAATATATTGATGTTACCTAAACATATGGTAGAAAATATTCTCTTCAGTGTTTAACAGATCTAAAATACAAGAAATATCTTTACTTTAGGAACATGTTTTTAGGTGTTAGCAGCCCACAACTGGTCAATATGCAGAGACTGAGAGACCAAATGGTACACCTGTATCATTCTCTCTCAAGTTTCAGGATTTAAACAAAACCATGTGAAATAGCATTTTATGTGTATGGGTGCTTTGTCTGTATATGTCTTCCTGTATACTATATGTGTGCCTGATAGCCCACCTTGAAGCCATAAAATGTGTCTAGACCTCCTTACATCTGAAGCTCCAAAGGATTGTGAATACCATGTGATTGCTATAAGTGGAATCATGGCCCTTGTAAAAGAATAGCCTGTGTTCTTAATCATAGAGCTAATTTCCACCTAGGTTTATGGATCTTTGTTGAAGAAGGAATAAAAAGTCTATGATATAAATAGCAGTGGGAGAAGTTCTTGGGTAGTGTTGTTATGAAAAGACAGAATGAGCAAGGCAACTTATAGATGCATATACTTAACTGAGGGTGGGACATTGTTTACAGTGTCATGGGATTAGCCCAAGGGCATTGTGTCAGGGAGCATGGTGGAAAGAAATTAGGCATGGGCATGGTAATAGAACAGTAGCTGAGAGCGTTTTTCATGGTGGTCTACAGGCAGGAGGCAGAGTAAAAGTGAAACCGGGCCTGACATGAGCTGCTGAACTCTCAATCCCAATCTCTAAATAACACGCATCCTGCAAAAGGGTTGTACCTCCTAATTTCTGAAATACTTTACCAAGTAGAACCAAAAATTCAAAATATGAACCATTGGAGTCCTAGTTTATTCAAATCACCACAATGAATACAGCTGGACAATGTTTTCTGGAAAGCACAGGGCAATTGCACAGATGAGCTTGCAGAGATGGAACAGTATGTCCAACGCATGAGCAAGTTCAAAGCCTGAGAGCTCATGAAGTCTCACTACTAGCTGAAGAGCTATTGACAGCTGATATATCCTTGGAAATGGGGGGTCAACTTTCTTTAAGAATACAACCTTCTGATACATGGTTTAAACTTTCTTAGTGCTGGGACCCTTTAATATAGTTCCTCATGGAGTGGCGACCACCATCCATAAAATTATTTTAACTGTACTTTGTAACTGTAATTTTTATACTGTTATGAATTGTAATGTACATATTTAATTTTCAAGCACTATGCCACCTCTGTAAAATTGACTCCCAAGAAGGATGTGACCTGCAGGTTGAGAATCACCTTATGGGCTATTCATGACCCAGTAAATGAGTATACATTTACGGACAACTGAGGCAGCAGTAAGTGGATTCAGTGAGTTTTTAAAGCAGCTGAAAGAGAAAAATGCAGATATTTGCACCCAACCAATGGACAGAAGCAGCTGACCCCTGTTGTTGAATTACGAAAGGCTGAAAGAAGCTGAGGAGAAGGGCAATCCTGTGGGAGGACCAGCAGTCTCAATTAATCTGGACCCCTGATATCTCTCAAACACTGGAAAACCAAACAGACAGCATACACCAGCTGATATGAGGCCCCCAATACACATATAGTAGAGGACATTATGGTCTGTGTTCATTCAGAGATGATGTACCTAAACCTCGAGAGACTGGAGGCTCCAGGGAATTTAGAGGTCAGGTAGGCTGCAAGGTGGGGACTTCCACGTGGAGACAGGGGGCTGGGGAGGAGGTATGGAATGTGGAACAGTCAGAGATTGGATCAGGGCAGGGAAAAATAAAATATGGAGTGTAAAAAAAATGTACTCAAGAAATTGGGAATAAGTATTGACAGGAAAAGTAGGGTAGAATTTGGAAGATACTGATCAAAACATGTTACATTCATGCACAAAATTCTCAAAAAAACATAAAAGCAATTTAAAAGATGGGTGGAAGAAGAGGTAAAGGAAATATATGCTTGATTTTTAAAAATCCATTTGATGTCTTCTAGTTTTTTAATTATCTGTATAAAATCTCGAGTGTATGATTGTGAGATCTCAAATGCCAATATGTCTGAATGTTTTATAAAATATAAGAATTGATTTCTTATTAAAATGTGAATGAAAGAGAATTATAGCAAAAGCAATTTATTGCCCAAACTTATACTTTTGCTGCTGAATTCAGATATAATGGAAGTATCTTTTTCCAATCTTTAAGTATCAGAAAACTTAAAGAGCATTGCATCTCAGATCCAGTGTTCTATAGTCACATATTATTCGATGCATTATACTTATTACACTGTGAATTAATAAATCAACAATGGCCTGGAAGCATAACAACTCTTTATGTCTCAAGGTTGTTTTCCTCATGCTTCTACTATTACTGTGTAGCACTCACATGTTCCCAAAGTGAAGACATTACTTGTATTTTAAATCTGTTACATTCCATAAAGCCATGCTGTTTAAATGCAATTTCCCTTTTGTTGTTGATTATACTTCCTTTTAAATGACTTTCTATGATGAGGCTCACATACTAAAGCGATTTTATTTCGTTGAGCTTTTGCATGAAAAAGCCCATGGAACACTACTTTTAATTGGATTACGCCAGTGCCTCCCTGGCAGAAAATACTTGTGGGTGCCTTTCATGCGTCTTCTTGTCTCAGTCAGAGCTCTTGTTGCCATTTTTACTATTGCAAATATGATAGATTCCATATTTATTCATTTCAAAAGAGGGCCAATATTGGGATCAAAATAAATGACAACCTATAAAGAATTTCATGTGGCTATATAATGGTGTTTCTATAAGTTCTATCTATATACAGAATTTCTAATTTCAGAGAATGAGGCAGATTTTCCTCACAGACAATGAAATGCAGTTCTTCTTGTTTAATTGACAAGTAAAAGAAAGAGTTATTTTTGAGTATTCTGAAAGTACACAATTTATGGGTTGTTAACTTCCTGACCCAGTTTACAGGCATCGTTGAAATGTAACCTCAGGCTATTGAATCAAGATTATTTTTTTCTTTTGATAAGTGTTTGTTAACATCTCACTCTGTATAGCTGCTTCCATCGCACTACCATTAATGTGCCTTTAGGTCATGTCTGCTGCCTTTGCTGCTCTGCACATTAGTCAGTTTGCACAAAATTTGTTTTAGGAACTGGTTGTAAATGTTTTATTTAGGTTTCCAATGCTGTGATAAAACAAGGTAAGCAAAAGCAACTTGGAAAGGAAGTACTTAGTACATCATGAAGAAATTGGGACAGGAAGCCACAGCAGGAATCTAAGCAGGAATTGAAGCAGAAGCTATGGAGAGACACTGCTTTCTGGCTTGGTAAACTTTGCTTGCTCAGTGTGCTTTTGTGTAGAGCTCAGGAGTACCTGCTCTGTGTTGGTACCACTCATCTGTACTGGATCAACTCATTTCAATCATCAACGAAGGAATGTCTCATAAGACTTACCTAAGTGCAATTTCCTTTTTTTTTTTTTTTAATGTTTTTCTATTATTCTCATACAGAGGTTGTCTTATTTTTTATTTGATATTTTCTTTATTTACATTTCAAATGTTATCCCTCTTCCCAGTTTCCCCTCCGAGAACCCCCTATACCCTCTCCCCCTTCCCCTGCTCACCAAACCACCCACTCCCAATTTCTGGTCCAGTCATTCTCCTACACTGAGGTATAGAGCCTTCATAGGACCTAGGGCCTCTCCTCCCATTGATGACTGACTAGGCCATCCTCTGCTACATATGCAGCTAGAGCCAGGAGTCCCACCATGTGTTTTCTTACGTTGGTGATTTAGTCCCAGGGAACTCTGGGGGTACTTGTTAGTTCATATTGTTGTTCCTCCTATGGGGCTGCATTTCAACTGAGGGTCCCTCTACACTAATTAGGATAATTGACCCCTTGCCAAACAAATCCATCACTATTAAATCATAACTGCTCTATTAATTTTACAACCACAGGTGTTATGTTACTATCAAAATATAAAACAGAATCTGAGGGATAGTAATATACTCATCTTATTTCTTGCTTCACTTTTTGTTCTGCTCTTCTTAAAATGTATGGCCTCTTTTTCTACTAATTGGTATTGAATTTGTACTCTTCTCTTTTAAAATCCCACAGTGTTTACAAATTTAAACAAACATTGAACACTCTACATTCTCTTTCACAGCATAAGTCTTTAAAATCCTAATTTAGTAAACTCTGGAATACTATGCCATCAAAAACAAGTAAAATACCTTCTTACTCTCAGAAGGAAGAAGCAAGTAAAAATAAAAAATAATAATAATAAAAAAAAAAGATCAGCACCCTAAAGTGTAAATCAAATTATACAGGTCAGTAGCTCACCTCTGGGATTCACTCCCTGTCTCCCAGATTGTAGAAGGCTTGGGAAGATCCACATCCCAAAATCTGCCATCCACAGAGACAGGAATTGTTGCCTAGACTCAGCAGGCTCTATCCCATTTCTGATGCTGTCCTTATTGGTCATACCATGGTCCTGGCATCTCTAATACTCTGGGCTCTCCTTTGCTACTGGGTAGGATCATTAGCATTATCCTTCACTAGGTTTCTTCAAGGACTCTGGCAATGCCTCTTGGCACCAAGCCATCTTCCCCCAATAACCTCTTCAGTCCTGGGATATTTTTGTATTGGTTTTTACCTCAATGATTCTGGTCTCTTCTAAAGCACAGATTATTTTTCAGCCCAATCTGATTTAAAAATCACATAATAGTGACTCAAAAAGTCAGGTAATGACCCTGTCTGACAACTCCCAAATATTTTTCTAAAATTCCACAAGCCAGGTCTCTATTTCCTGCACTGCTCTCAGCATTATCCTCCAAGTTTCTGCAGCAGCATGCTAGATTCTTAAAAGGTAACAGCTTATCCACAAGACGTTCCAAAGTCCTTCACTATGCTCTCTCATAGCACTATCCCAACATTCTGGTACCATTTCAATATGTTTTTTGACTAATTTGCTTTTTATTATTGTAATAAAAACCCATGACTAAAAATATGAGAAGGCAATGGTTTACTTTAATTTATAGAAAACACTCCATGATGAAGGGCAGTCAGAGTGGATCTCAAGATAGGGAGTTGAAGGCAGGAACTAAGGCAGAGGCAATGATGAACATTTGTTTTCAGACTTGTTTTCCATGTCTTACACAGCCTGCTGTATTTTACAACACATGACCACCTGATCAAAACTAGCACAACCCACAATAGTGTACACTTACCTAAACCTTTCTTCAGTAAAATAAAAACACTCATAAACTTACCCACTTGCCCATCTGATGGAAGCATGTTCTGGCTATTCAGTAGATGATAGCTTGATTCAAGTAGATAATGCAAATTATCACAGTGAAGTAACTTTGCCAGGCAAAGTTTAAAGATTGGACTGTAGGAATAGTTTTGACTACTTGACTCAAACTAAAAAAAAAAAAAAAAAAAAAAGTGTGATATAATGGGAATTTTAACTCTTCTGTGGAAAGTGAAGCAACACCTTTGTAAATAGTGTTCTCTATCTCTTTCTTTCCTCTTTCCTATTTTGTGTTTTTTTTTTTATTGGTTTGAACTTGTTTTTCTACTTTATTTTAATTTTATGGCTTTCTTCTGATTGTTTTGGTACAGCATCTTCCAAAAAACAAACAAACAAAAACAAAATAAAATGAAACAAACAAACAAAAGCCAGGCTGATTCAGATTAAAGGTAATTTCTCTACCTCATCCTTCCAAGATTATATTATAGGTGCATGCTCTGCTCTCATGAATGGATATATTCTGGATTTCTAGAAACACTATACTATTTTCACCTCTCTTTCTCTGAAACATAAGGCAAAACCTGAAAAATAACATATCAGTTATACTTTTCCTTGAATGCTCATAAGACATATACCATAAAGATTCTTGTGGCATAGCAGAAATAATAAGTACACAGCAGAAATCTAATATTCAACATTTCTAAAGATTTATTTATTTATTATATGTAAGTACACTGTAGCTGTCTTCAGACACTCCAGAAGAGGGCATCAGATCTTGTTATGGATGGTTATGAGCCACCATGTGGTTGCTGGGATTTGAACTCGGACCTTTGGAAGAGCAGTCGGGTGCTCTTACCCACTGAGCCATCTCACCAGCCCTAAACATTTCTAATATAGTGAGGACAATATTCGCTTGGTCTTTTTACAGTGAAAAGATGTTTTAAATAAGAGTAATTCCCAGAGGATTTTTTCTAATACTTTTATGTGATGTACTGATGGCTGAGTATTGCTATTTTCTTTCAGACATTTATGTTGATTTCTGATCATGTATCTCTACTACAAGTGATAAGTGTAGTTTGGTGAAATAAGAATAACTAATAGAGCCAGAAAAATATAAAGTATATAATTGCTAAATAAGTAACTAATGACAAAATCTAAGTCCAGCTATGTAAGGCTTTGAATTGCTTAATGTGCACAGATTATTTTAGAATTTAAATAATACACTAAATTCACTCTTCATTACTGAATCAACATAGGATGCTATAAGCAACTTTGTCTATGAAGTTGTCATAGCAAACATAGAGATTTTGTAAGAGCTTGTGGAGAAAAATGACAATATTTAAGTTAACATGTATATACCACGGAAACATAAGTATGACAAGGTGCTAAGAGTTCTCAAATACTATAATCTGTTTAAATTTGTTTTATGTTTCAAGAAAAGTTACCACAAACTTATGTCATTACCTTAAACATCATGTCAATCATCTAACCTCTAATGATTCTAACTCTGAAAGGGCAGTTGTTATGTGATATATCCTCAGGGATTGTTATTTCAATGCTATCAAAAAGTTTTTTAATGGACTAAAAAGATGGACACATCAGTTTTTGCCATGCAAGTGGGTGTTGATATTTCAGGTCTCATATAGTAATAATTTGTATGGCGACTTAGTGTTTTAATCATAAAATAGATAGAGAATGCAGGCTTTCTTGTCCAGCCAATCAATCTAAGTTGATAAAATCCAGGTACAACAAGAAACCTTGCAATCAAGATAGACACTTGATAGAAAATTACAGCTTCCATGAAACTTCCAGCTTTCATGTACACACATATACATTTGTTGCACACACCCCCCCACACACACAGAGTCAGAAGCATTTTGCTATTGCTTACAAAGCTCAGATAAGCTCATTATCTTTTATAAACATCAAAAGTTAGATCTACTTTAGTATGTGCCCATAGTATCTCTATAGGCATAAAAATATACATGCTATTAAAAATGAATTGTGTAATTCAAGTATTATTTGTTATATTCACATAATCTTCTGATGCTTTTTAGTAAAATTAAATTTGTACTAATTATTAATGGGAGTAGGGCAGACAGATCAAGACATCAATCTTCAATAGGAAACAAAAATAAAAGATGTTGGCTGAGAATATAGCTCACAGGTATAATTCTTAGCACTTATTCAGATGGAAGAAGTGTTAAGGCTCTTGGTTCAATGTTAATCAACCCAGAAAAGAATGTTTATAGATGCATATATATATATATATATATATATATATATGTGTGTGTGTGTGTGTGTGTGTATGTAGATAGAATATTGATAGATGATGCAAGCTAAATAATCTATGTGATTCAATTCTTTATATTTAATATTACTGCATAGTTTTTAAACTATGAAAAATAAACATGTAGATCTTGGAACTATAAATAAAAATACAAATTACAAGAACTTGAAAATGATTTGAATATTTTGTAAATAAAAAAAGAGTGATAATTGTATAGTGGCAAACCTGAGGATTAAGAATGTTAATAACTTGTTTTGGGGGGGGCAGGGAGTGGGGTAGGGGAAATATGCCAGAATTCCACATTTGATGTTTGAACTATTCCAAAATTATGTAGATGCACAATTGAACAAGTTCATTAGGAATGGATTATTTGACAGTCCTCTAAACTGTTCTGGCTGAGAATCAGGCTGGATAACTGCCACTTTTCCCTACAAACCTAAATTACATTCTTAATAGATGATGAGCAGACATAAAGAGGAAGTCTTCCATCAGCATCCTTCTCTGGACAGCCACACATAATGGGAAATCATGTAAGTATGGCAATTAAGCCTATTGAGGGGTTTCAGTGTTTAATGACTGGTTTTATTTCCAATGGATGCTGAGAGGGACTGTCTGATACAATATATACTTGTGACTACATATGATAAAATGATACATCAGGTGTTTTAACAGACAAAATCTGTAAAGCATCTGAGAAAATTGTTAGCTACAAGATTGGCCTACAAGTTCTTTTGCAGTTTATATTTTAAAAGGAATAGTTACAACCAAAGGAGACATATATGGGAAATTTTATATGCAAATAAAACTATTTTTCTAGAAAATAAACCTTAAAGAGATAAGTAACAGCAGTATTTCAGCATTCCATTGAGAACATTTCAGCAGAGTCCATGAAGCTACTTGATGTGTGTTGTAGTCTGGATCTGCAACGTTTTCTCCTTGTCTGTTGAGTGTAATCAGGTGGTAGCATAACTGAATAGTAGAATTTGGACTTGTTGGAGCTTAGAGGTCTCGATTACAGTAAGTTATTTTTATCTATATTGGATTCAGGATTTCCATAATACTTCTCTCTTTCGATTTAATTCTCACTCTACCAGTTCTCCTTCCCGTCCTCTTGTCCTGTATACAATTACCTCTACTTCACACTTTCTTTTCTCCAAGATATCTTACTCGATATTGAGACCAGAAAAAAAAAAAAAAAAAGCCACCTACTACTCACAGCTTGAAATCTCTAAAACTAAGAGCCAAAATAATTATTTCTGTTGTAAGTTTAATTTATAGTAAAGTTATTTTTTAATTAAAGGAAAAACAAAATAGAGTCTTGTGTGCAACATATGAGCTTGTTTCCATTATGGGAGCTGTAAATATCTAGTTATCTAAAGAGCATGCCTTATGGAATATTGGATTCTTTTAATATGAAGAAAGACAAAGGGCCAAAATTAGTGTAGGTTTTTGTTTTATATTTTAGATTTATTTCTGGATTCCTTGTTGTGTGTGAGTGCCTCTATGTGTCTGTGCATTTGTATATTGATGGTAGTTTTAAAAATCTGAAATATCATTAATAAAAAAATTTGAAAAATAAAGATGAGATAATGTTGAACAAATATATTAGAGAATTTTAGACCAATGTCAAAAATATTAACCATGTACATTGTTGTCTCTCAGACAAAGTACTGCTGCAGTTATTTATATTCAACCATTATGAGATTATAAACAGCATTATAATTTGGGTAATGGTATTTCCTCTGTAGTTCATGTTGACCTTATCTAGTGAACCACAATTAAAGATACAACCACTTACATGCAATTAGGTATTTTATAAAAGTAGTATTTAAAACAGAGTATTTCCCAATTTGTGCTCCTTTCTCTTCCTCCACATGGAGAGACAGCGTCCCACCCTTCCTAACAATGCAACAATGTTTGAACACTCAATAATCCTCAACACTCAAGTAAGTATCACAATACTTGGATGCCAGATACATCAACTTCTAAACTTCTGGGTAAAGAAAGAACTAATTATTTGTAAATCATGACACTATAGAAATTCTGTTCCAGTAGCACAAAATAACTAAGCAACTAGGCACTATGGTGCTAGAAGAGTTTATCAACTTAGAAGAGAATTTGAAGGAATACTAATTCATTCTTGAGAAATCTTTGGAGAAATACACAGGCAATACATTAAATAAAGGAAGCAATATCTGATTAAAATTTCCAAATTGTTTTCAGATTCTATCTATCTATCTTTCTATCTATCTATCTATCTATCTATCTATCTATCTATCTATCTATCTATCTATCATCTTTCTATCTATGAAAAACATGATGCCTGCAGTGTTACCTAACATACTTTTCTCACATTACATTTTGAAAATTGTGCAAAATTACATTTTTCTGTTTTCCTTTACCCTGGAGTAAGTGCTGTCCTTGAATTTGTACTGCTAGAAATTCTTTCCTCAACCAAGCCCATTTTACTAGTTATTTTATGTGGAAGATATAACAACATATACAAGTAAACATGCCAAAGGAAGATTTTATCTGGGTTTATGGTTCCATAAGGATTAGAGCCCATCATGGCCAGAAAACCCTGTAACGAATTGCAGACATGGCAGAAAAAGCAGACCATACATTTTTTTATGAGCAAGAGCAAAGCAGAGAATCCACTACAAGTAAAATGTGGATTTTATTGTCAAAGTCTGTCGCTAATGCAGTGATGCTTCCTTCAGTAACACTGATACACCTAAGTGTCCCCTAACACTGCACCAACTGGTGTCCAAGTGTTCTACAGCTCATCTAACACTCAAAAATATATACGGCACTTCCAGTTCAAATGACTGTGGGGAAATGGCTATGTACAGACAGCCCGGTCTCCAGTGGAGCTTAGGTTTTGAACCCAGGTAGGACCCAGTGGGTGGTGATTTCCACCTACATAGGATGGGAGGCTTTTGATCATGTCTCAGTGGACACCTGGCTCCTATTGAAGTTACTGCCCCAACAGCCCCTACAGGAGAGGCATGTAGACAATGTCCCAAGCTTCTGGTATTCTGGCTAGTCTCCTCTCTACAGTTATCTAGCAACAGCAAGATAGTCATGCCCACTATAAGAGGGGCTGCTTGGTCCCATCTCTCTCTCTCTAAGCTTTTACCTCTTTCACTCTCTAGTCTTCCTTCTCTCTCTGTCTCTCTCTCTCCCTTCCCCCATCTCTCCACATGGCCATGGCCAGTCTCTCTCTCTCTTACTACCTTCTCTCTTTCNCCCTGCCTTTCTACAATAAAGCTCTAAAACCATAGACTGTCTCTGATCATGAAGGCCCAGTCATGCTTGAATGATGGAATAGACTTTCTCCTAAGGAGCTGTGTCTAAAGCCTTGCCAGAAATCCTTCCTATGCTGCAGCCATGGCTGTGACTAAGAACTCTTGCCTGCCTGGGAAACATCCAGCACTGCCTCTCCCCCTGCACTCTCTTCCCTTATCCCTGAGGCTAAGTGTCACCCCAGGGCCCCTATTCTGTTCTCAGCTCCTCAGCTCTATCCAGTGTGGGATGCCTGAGGCTGAGAACCTGGTACCCTTTTCCACCACCCGCCTTGTGGGGGCAGTGGCTTAACGCAGCCAAATGCCCACGCAGGGCCATGTGGAAAGCATGCACAGTCCCCACCCGAGTCCACCTGCCCAGAGCACCAGCACTCTGACAGCACATGGGCACTCTCCCACTCCACTCTTTTCCCACACACCCAGGACCCCACAAATGACCACACCCACGAATAAGAATCCCTCATTGATTACCATTTACTTTAGGTGCTCAAGACAAACTTACATTTGTGTTCACGTTTTCCCACCATAGGCCAGTCCCAGAAGTGTTTTCATTGTCAAAAAACAAAATTAGACTCATATATTTATTATTTAATTATTTTTCTTTTGAGATTTTAATATATTTATACTATTCCTTGCTTCCTTTTTCTCCCTCCAAATTCTCATCTATATCACTGTAGCTAGTCCTTTGCTACTAATGTGGGTTATTTAGTTTTCTAAGAAATGTGATGGTTTGCATATGCTTGGCCTAGGGAATGGCACTATTTGGAGATGTGGCTTTGTTGGAGAAGGTGTTTCCTGGTTGGAGTAGGTGTGTCACCGTGGGTGTGGACTTTAATGCCATCCTCCAAACTATCTGGATGTCAGTCTTCACCTGTCTGCCTTTGGATGAAGATGAAGAACTCTCAGCTCCTCTTACACCTTGTCTGCCTGGATGCTATGTTCCTGCCTTGATGATAATGGACTAAACCTCTGAACCTGTAAGTGAACCCCAATTAAATGATATCCCTGTAAGAGTTGCAATGGTCATTGTGTCTATTCACAGCAGTAAAACCCAAACTAAGACATCTCTTCTCTACTACTTCTTCTACCCTTTCAACTTCTAATACTACTTAAGAGAGTGGGAAAAAAAAGGATAGAGGAGAAAAAGGGAAAAGGAGTGATATTAATGTTAGACTATTTCCTGCTCATTAGGGACATTTCTATACATTTGAGACTAGCTGTAAGAATATGTTAATTTATTCTCTTTTTTTTTTCTGAGCATGACTATTTAACAATCCACAACCAACAACATCCAACAGCACCTAACCAACAACCCACCACCTACACTCAAAAGTCCCCAGAACTCCAAATGTCAGGCTATCACAGAAGTTATTTGCAGCTGCCAAAATGAAAATATATTCCCATAGAATCTCTGTTTTTTTTCTTACAATAAAACAAAATTCTTAATGTTTGTCACCTCTCTCTCGACTTTGTGACTTATCTTTTCATTAATAATTTTATCTTTAATATTTATAATAATATAAAAAGTATAAGAACTGTATAAAACTGCATATTGACATTTGTAAATGTCCTTTTTATTCTCTAGACGTGATTGTTATATCAGAGGTTTACTGCTGAATAAGCCCACACTTTCTAGTTCTCTCTGAACTGGCTGGCTGATTCAACTCAGCTATTCTGGCTTAAACTCTCCTCTAAGCTGATTTATTCAATCTGGCTTCTCTTGACTTCTCACTGACTTGCTCTGTTTGTCTTCAAGCTAACTCTGGCAATTTTTTCTAATATTCTGGATCTTTCACACTTTTTCGGCAACTACATCACTTTAGACATCACTTTCAAACATGATTGCATTCTTCTACAAAGTAACTTTGCCTTTAAACTGTTTACTAAGGGCACGTCTATATTCCAGATAAAGTTATTAAAGGTGTGTGGCATCTCTGCATGACAGCCAGATAACAAAGACCTAGGATTTTTCTTTTTTGTTTTTGTATTTTCACGAATCCCTTGCTAGAGGAGCCATGATGCTGGATTAAATTTCTCTGTATAGTTCTCTTTGTTTCTACTTGGTTGATTTCAGCCCTGAGTTTGATTATTTCCTGCTGTCTACTCCTCTTCGGTGTATTTGCTTCCTTTTGTTCTAGAGTTTTCAGGTGTGCAGTCAAGCTGCTAGTGAAAGCTCTCTCCAGTATCTTTTTGGAGGCACTCAGACCTATGAGTTTTCCTCTTAACACTGCTTTCATTGTGTCCCATACGTGTGAGTATGTTGTGCTTTCATTTTCATTAAATTCTAAAAAGTCTTTTCTTTCTTTCTTTATTTCTTCCATGACCAAGTTATCATTGAGTAGAGAGTTGTTTAGCTTTCATGTGTATGTGGGTTTTCTGTTGTTTATGTTGTTATTCAAGACCAGCTTTAGTCTTTATCAACCTACCAGAACACCCCCCAGAGTTCCCAGGGACTAAAACACCAACCAAAGTGTACACATGGAGGGACCCATGGCTCCAGCTGCATATGTAGCATAGGATGGACTTATCTGGCATCAATGGGAGGGGAAGCCCTTGATCCTGTGAAGGCCTTATGCTCTAGATAACACAGTGAAGTAGGAGTAGGTGAGTGGGTCTGGGAGTACCCTCATAGAGGCAGGGGGAAGGGAATGGGAAAGCGGGTTTTCAGAGGGGAAACAATGAAGGAGGATAACATTTTGAAATGTAACTAAATAAAATAATCAATAAAACTTCTCTACCAGCATTGCTTTCTCTCTAAACTTTTCATGACCCAAAAGGAAGCAAATGTATTTACCTAAATCTATAGAACTCCAAATAGTTCCTTGTACTGGCTAGTTTTGTATCAACTTGACACAAGCTGGAGTTATCACAGAGAAAGGAGCTTCAGTTTCAGAAATACCTCTACAACATCCAGCTGTAAGGCGTTTCCTCAATTAGTGATCAAGGGGGAAGGTTCTTTTGTGGGTGGTGCCATCTCTGGGCTGGTAGTCTTGGTTCTATAAGAGAGCAGGCTGAGCAAGCCAGGGGAAGCAAGCCAGTAAAGAACATCCCTCCATGGCCTCTGCATCAACTCCTGCTTCCTTAACTTCTTGAATTCCAGTTCTGACTTTCTTTGGTGATGAATGGCAGTATGGAAATATAAGCTGAATAAACCCTTTCCTCCCCAACCTGCTTCTTGGTCATGATGCTTGTGGAGGAATAGAAACCCTGAGTAAGACAAATTGGTGCCAGTATAGTGGGGAATTCCTGTGTCAACCTGACCATGTTCTGGGGAGGACTGTGGAAGGACTTTGGAACTTTAGGCCAGAAAATCCATTTGGTGTTAAGAGCTCTGTGGGATATTGTGTAGGAGCTTGGAAGATAATGTTGAGAACANTGNAGAAGATGGAGGCCTGGCTTGTGAAATTCCAGAGGGAAAATTAAAGACTTTTCAGTGCCATTATTGTTTTGATTGTGAAGACTCTGTGGTTCTGGTTAGCTGGGGCTGAAGAATCAGCTGTGATTAACAGTATACCAGAACTACTAAAGTGAAAACTTTGCATTACTGGGACTGTTGATGCTGGTTAGCTGGAGCTAAGAAATTAGCTGTGATTAAGAAGAGCCCAGCATCATTGAGGTGACAACTTCTGGGAAGTTTTTTCTGAGAGCACAAAGAGGCTGTGTTCCAGGGATAACCAAAGTTGTACCTAGTGCTGCAGCAGGATTTGGTAATGTGTAAGAATCACCCAGGTAGTACTGGTTTCGAAGGCATGAAGGGGTCATGAAGAGCAACTGAGACGATGAGAGGCCATGGAAGATGATTGGTGAAGGTGCAGACTCAGTTGCAATTGGCCCAGGACTGAAGTGGTAATGCAGTCTTTTAGAGATGCCAGGACCATGGATGACGACCAAAAACAGCAGCAGCAGTGGAGTACAGGCATCTGAAGCCTAGAGGAAACGCTGTGTGCTACAAAGGACAGGGCTGGAGAAGTGACCCAAGCCCTTGGAGTAGCCCAGAAGATTTGGGGTTGGATCTCAGACATTGGACAGCTGAAGTTTAATTTTTGCTTTTGATTGAGACTCTGCCCTGATATTTTTCTCACAGTTAAGAGACTTTTCATTAAAAAAAAAAAAAAAAAAAAAAAAAAAAAAAACATTGAATTTTAAAACATAATGGGTATTTTAAAGGGATTGAACTTTTTAATATGTAAATACTGTGGGACTTTTAGAGTTGTTTCAAAGTTGGCGATGAATAAGAAACTAAGGGTTGTGGCTTACTAGTGATGTGTTTGTGTCTCAGGATGACAAGGGGTCAATTGTTCTGGCTAGTTTTGTGTCAACTTGACACAGGATGGAGTTATCACAAAGAAAGGAGCTTAAGTTGGGGAAGTGCCTCCACTAGATCCAGCTGTAAGGTATTTTCTTAATTAGTAATCAAGGGGGGAGGTCCCCTTGTAGGTGGTGCTATCTCTGAGCTGGTAGTCTTGGTTCTATAAGAGAGCAGGCTGAGCAAGCCAGAGGAAGCAAGACAGTAAGACCCTCCATGGCCTCTGCATCATCTCCTGCTTCCTGACCTTCTTGAGTTTCAGTCCTGATTTTCTTTGGTGATAACAGCAGTGGGGAAATGTAAGCTGAATAAACCCTTTCCTCCCCATCTTTCTTCTTGGTCCTGATGTTTGTGCCAGAATACAAACCCTGATGAAGACATTTCTGAAACATCACAGATATCTCATGGAGGAATTAATCCTAGCAGCTCATGTTCTTTGTTTATCTTAAAAGTCCATAGCAGTATTTTATATACTGAAAATCTGTACTATGTGATCCAACATACATGACATAACTCTATTCATAATTCTTTTTTTTTATGTTTTTTTGAGTCATGATTCTCTGTACACCCCTGGCTGCCCTGGAACTCACTCTGTAGACAAGGCAACAAGGCTGGCCTTGAACTCAAAAATCCACCTGCCTCTGCATCACAAGTGCTGGGATTAATGGTATGCACCACCACTGCCCAGCTAGTTATAATTTTTAAGTGTTGCATCTCAAAGACAATATGACTAGATTCAAATTATTAAGCATTAATAATGATTACATTATCACAGAAAATCACTTGCTAGATGTTTTCTTCTACTATACAGATTTAAAATCAAGTATATTTTATGGCCTTTTAACTAAACAGGATGAAAATAAAAATCATTTTATTCTGAGCAGAAGATGTTCAGAGATCATTGAGGAACACTGATCTGAAGTAATAAACATTATCAGGTACATAATAATTTGTACCTTGTTCTATTTTTCCCATGCATAAACAAAAAGCATCACTACCATTTTTTATCATTTTATGAGTGGATGAAGATATACAATTAATAGTTTTAATATTATCATACAATATAATGCTATAAAGCATAGGATGGTGAAGTACCTTTTTTTGAAAATTATTTATTTGTATATTTTTAGAAATAATTTTGGTGAATTTCATCAAAGTATATAATATCCATAAAGAAAAGACACAAGTTCTTCTACACACTTACTCTAAAAACATTTTTAATAAAAACAATATGAATTTCCTCAAATTGTAGTAAATTAAATTGTTGTATGTTCATGAGCAATAATAAATCATTATTCAACTATAAAGTTTGCTTTATTCAAAGTAAATAACACTATCAATAAAAAGAAAATGGTTATACATTTATTGCTTGTTCTTTCCCCAGTTTTATTAAAAATCAATTCTTTTCCCACACTGTATACCTCATTACAATTTCCTTTCCTTTATTCCTCCAAGTTGCTTGCTTCCCATTCTGATCCAATTCCTTTTGTCTCTCCTTAGAAAAGAACAGGCTTCTAAGAGCTAGCAACAAAACATAACAAAATAAAATATTATGAGCTAAAACAAAAGCCATCCTATCAAAGTTGCACAAACAAGAAGAAGGAGGCCAAAAAGAGAGAATGAGAATCAGAAACTCACTCATTCACACAGTCAGGAGTCCATAAAATTGCTAAGCTGAAAGCTGTAATATAAATGCAAAGGACCTGATGCTGTCTCACATGGGCTTACATCCTCAGTTTCTATTTCTGTTCCCATCAGCTACTGGAGGAGGCCTCTCCAATGAAAATTGAGTATTGCAGATACATGGGTATGGTAGAAGGTCATTAGGGACCAATTTATTAATTTTTATTTTAACCTAGCCTCTGGTCTGCAGTTATCCAGGCAGTATGGAGCATGGGCTCCCTTTAGTGGCATTGACTTCAAGTGACTTCTCATATAGGCCAACCTGTGTCACACTAACAGTTCTTTGCTTCAGACTTTCATTGCTGCACTTGCATCTCCATCCTCAACCTACTGGAAATAGTAAAAGCAATGTAACTCCAAGATTCAGGAGGTAGGTTCGTCAGAGTTTCACTTCTTCCTTTACAGCAGATTAGTTTTATACTGCACTTCCTTGCATCTGAGCAAGCGTCTTTAGATAAAAACGAAACAAAACAAAACAAAATACAACAGGGTTTGAGATTAGAACTCAACAGGCCACATGAGTCCTGATACTAGGCAGAAGTATTAATCCCAGCAACCTTATGTCACAGAGATGAATCGTGTAATAGTTGAAATTTTAGAGTATGGGACATAAATACAGTATGCTACAGCAGCTAATTGTGAATAAATTTTAAGAAGACTTATCTGGTCAGAGCCAGGATGAGTATACAGCAGTCTGCAAACTGGCAGTTTGGGAAACTAGGCCTATCTTCCTGTTTCATAGAAATCAAAACCTGGATCCAGAAACATGTGGTCACACAACCACAGCCTTGAGTAGCCAATCTGATGACACAGTCATCTGGCCTGAAGTAAGAATAGGGAGCTAGAATGAATAATCATTCCCACCCCACCCCAGGGATGCTTCCAGAGCCTGATCAATTGTAGAATTAATCAGACCCCTAAAGTCAGAGCTAACCTGTCAAGATAAAAGAGCGCATATCTCTCCCTAGAATTCCCCTAACTGATAATAAAAGAAGAGCCCGAGAATCCACCAGATGTCTCCATTCCTGAATGGTGGAACGTGTGCATGCAGGAAATTCAGCTGAATAAATGCTCTTTGCTTTTGTATACTATTTGAGTCTAGGATATCATTTTTTGGCAAGTCTTGGATCCTAACATTTGGGGGCTTGTCTGGGATTCACTGGAAACCCCAGACACAATCACTGAGCATTTTGGAGAGATTTCACCCATTAGTAAGTTGGGAGTGCTATGTCTATGTCTACATTTGTGCGTTTTTCTGTTTTCAATTTGGAAGCCAGGAGAGACAGAGTAGATATACTCTCATCCAGCTTGGGACTGAGAAGGACTCTCCTGAAAAGCCTTCTGGGAGAACTTGCTAGTTATCATCTGATTTATGAATCTGTTGTGGGTCTGTGAGTCTTCCTTGCTGAGGAAGAAAGAGCATCTGAAGCTGCTTTTTTTGTTTTTGTTTAATAATATGTCAGTCTTTTGTTACTCTCATGCAAGGAGGGAGAGGCCATCTGAAAAAGCCTTTCTATTTTGCTTTTGTTTTCCCAGGTACATCATTCTATGATTTTCTGTGTGTTTTGTTCATGACTTTTGACATTATGGATAAGTTTCTAGTTTGATTCCTAAGGATGGGGAAGACAGCCAGCTCCACTCTGCTGGATCTAGTCCAGTTACATTTCAAGAACTTCAGGTGCCTGGCAGAGAATCTAGGTTTAACTGTATGGTTGGGAACATTAACCATCTTTTGTATGCTGTCTTTAACTCCTGCATCATGAAACATCTGGGTCCCTTTAGCGGTATATCTGGTTCTCTTCCTGCTTATCTTCCTCCAACTCTGTGTTTCATATACAGAGAAAAAAATGGTTAAAGAAAAATAGTACTTCTCCACTGCCTTAATTTACAAAGGGGGAAAATAGTTTTTAACTGCAGATATCTGTGGCACACCAAGAATGTTGCCATAGCTCCAGCTCTTACCTTCCCCAGCTCCGTAAGAGCACCATGCTCTCCAACTTCTTCTGCACTATTGCTCTGCCAGCTTGAATGGCCAGACTTCCAAACTAGCCATCTGAGGGTCCATTTAACCTGTCTAATTTATTAGCAGTCTGAGGTGTCATCTTCAGACTCACTAGGTATGCCAATCTTAATTTGGTCTGATTGTTTCTCTGTATCATACTTAAAAAGATGGTCCAAACTTAGCTGCCTGCTATCCACCCTTATTCCTGTCTTAATTCCACACAATCATTTCTAAATGGGTGCTGCCCTCAAAAGCCCTGCACCTGCAACAAGAGAAAAACCCATTTCTGGTAATGAATCAAGGAAACACCAGGCAGAAGTCTGCTTGATCAAGTACAATATTTTCTTAAAGGGTAAGGAGTAGTTTTTTCAGTTTTTCTGGTAATGAAACTGAGAACTTCTGTGCCCATGAGAATTGAATGCAACAGGTACAAGGTGCCTCACCCTTAAAATTATAGCTAAAATAAATAAAGTTTTGTCTGTTTTAAATATGTAGATATATGTCACCACTATATTTATATATTTATGTAGGTATATGTTATCATATTATATGTCTTGCATATAAATACTAATTTATAATAAATGATATCTGGTTAATAATATTGGTAACAGAAGTTAGTTTAAAACAACTCAGAGTTAAAGCCACCCTGAACAACAATAGCCAAACAAGGTCTCTAAATGTACATTTAAAATGGGATAATATTTTCTCCTAGAAACATGACTGAAAAGGTAGGATTTAAAAATGTTTCTTTTATGAGTTATTAAGGCTGCACCTTCATGTATTCCTGAAACAAAAACTGACAGCAAAGCATTGTAACATGAAAATAATATACTTGATATTGATTTGAGGAACTGGATTGTTTGAACTGCTTAAAAATTTAAAAATTGTTTTTTTCTTCTAAAATTTATAGATATGCTATATGATATCATTCTTTTAAAAGGAGATACTTAATTTTGATATTATGAAAGAAACTTAAATATATATATATATATATATATATATATATATATATATCAGAGATTTTAAAATTAAATAATTGAAATGCCTTTGTTGGTATGATGGTTATAATAAAAATAATGCTTTATTGGACAACAACAATGAGGTTATAACCTATGGGATGGAGGAGATAATTTTGATGGAGAAAGCTCAAGCATTACTGATAATGATGGCTATAAATCAGATGATAAAAATAGTGGATATGGTAACAAAAGCTTTTAAACTAAAACAAAAATGGGTCATAGTTCCTATCAGGAGAGAAAAGAAAGAGTTGTCAGGAAAGCTGCAGGTTTCTTTGAGACAGTCTTTCTAAATTCACTAGATAAACTGTAAAAATCTGTCAAATGAAAGATGCAGATCCATAGTCAGAAAAGCTGCTGCAGCTTAAGTAGGAAACTCTTCTTGTACAAGGTATTCATAGCCACAGTTTACAAAAAGTACAGCTACTGATTAATTCAACACAATATTGACTAGACATCCAGTCCTGTGGCTCTTATCTGCTGTAGACTTGTCTTTTTAAATTAAATAATTTGTTAATTAAAAAGTATATTGAAGGGTCAAAATATTAAAAATTACTAGATCTTGGAATCTATTCACCGTCCATTCAGTTTTCCTTGGCCTTGCCAAGTCTCTAGGAGACCAAAGAGATGATAAGATTTTTCTAAGCCTCAAATTTTTAAGATTCTCCTGTCATGACTGGAGATCAGTTTCATCTTAAACTAAATCGTAAGGGAAACTATTATGTTCTGTTATGTAACTCTCCCTATGGAGTATGTTTTGGGGTTAAAAAGTTTTATTTTAATATTAGAAGAGCTTCAATTAAAAACTGTAACTTTTAAGGCTCTAACCTAACAGGGCATGATAGTAAGTCTGTAAATGTTCAGAAATACATATGAAGCCATGCTAAGTACTGATGCAGTTAATAATAAGTTAAAGCTTTATTTAGTCTCCTGTTTCATGTTTGCAATGTAAAATTGAGAGCATATATCTAAAATAGACAAAAGTTGTTTAACTCAGATATACTTGGATAGTACTGGCCCTCAAACCTGTCAGAGATCTGCTGAGTATGGTACGTAGTATGTTTAAACTTACCATGACAGACAGAGATTGACCAAGGTGTCCAAGAATAGACGGGCCTGGTGCTAGTGGACACCACCTGAACTCTGGTATAGTAACCACTGGTCTTAACTCCCCCAATGCCTCACTTGCTGCCAGCAGCTGGTCTGAACTGTGGATAAACAGAGGGCTACTGGAGAACTGATTGCCACATGTTGCTTTAGACAAGATAAGGTCAGTCCTCAGGTTCATCACTTTCTGGGCCTGATGGCCAAAGATTGCTTCTGCTCTCAGTGCCTGGGGCAGGCAGAAGCCTGGAGCAAATATCTGGGTAATAGAATATGAATGAGTATGTTTCATTTTAATGTATCCTTTAAGTTCTCTGATTGCACTGATGTTTATTTGTAGCTTAACAGATAAAAAATAGGCACCTATGTTAGTCCTGCCAATCCATGAGCATGGGAGATCTTTCCATCTTCTGAGATCTTCAATTNCTTTCTTTAGGGATTTGATGTTCTTATCATACAGATCTTTCACTTCCGTAGAGTCACACCAAGGTATTTTATATTATTTGTGACTATTGTGAAGGGTGTTGTTTCCCTAATTTCTTTCTCTTCCCGTCTGTCCTTCCTGTAGAGGAAGGCCACTGATTTGTTTGAGTAAATTTTATATCCAGCTACAGCACTGAAGGTGTTTATCAGGTTTAGGAGTTCTCTGGTCATCAGGGAAATGCAAATCAAAACAATCCTGAGATTCTATCTCATTCCAGTCAGAATGGCTAAGATTAAAAATTCAGGTGACAGCAGATGCTGGTGAGGTTGTGGAGAAATAGGAACACTCCTCCATTGCTGGTGGGATTGCAAGCTTGTACAACCACTCTGGAAATCAGTCTGGCGGTTCCTCAGAAAATTGGACATAGTACTACTGGAGGACCCAACAATACCTCTTCTGGGCATATACCCAGAAGATCTTCCAAATGGTAATAAGGATACATGCTCCACTATCTTCATAGCAGCTGTATTTATTATAGCCAGAAGCTGGAAAGAACCCAGATGTCCCTCAATAGAGGAATGGATACAGAAACTGTGGTACATTAACACAATGGAGTACTACTCAGCTATTAAAAACAATGAATTTATGAAATTCTTGGGCAAATGGATGTATCTGGAGGATATCATCCTTAGTGAGGTAACCCAATCACAAAAGAAGTCACTAGATATGCACTCACTGATAAGAGGATATTAGCCCAGAAACTTAGAATACCCAAGATACATTTTGCAAAACACAAGAAAACCAAGAAGGAAGACCATCATGTGGATACTTCATTCCTCCTTAGAATAAGGAACAAAATACCCATGAATGTATATAAGTGCAGAGATAAAATTTATAGCTAAGATGAAAGGATGGATTATCCAGAGACTACCCCATTCGGGAGTCCATCCGATCATCAGCCACCAAACCTAGATACTAATGGACATGCCAGCAAGATTCTGCTGAAGGGACCCTGATATAGCAGCCTCTTGTGAGTCTATGCCAGTGCCTGGCAAACACAGAAGTGGATGCTCACAGCCAGCTATTGGATGGAACACAGGGTCCCCAATGGAGGAGCTAGAGAAAGTACCCAAGGAGCTGAAGGGGGCTGCAACCCTATAGGTGGAACAACAATATGAACTAACCAGTACCCCCTGAGCTTGTGTCTCTAGCTGCATATGTAGCAGAAGATGGCCTAATCGGCCATCACTGGGAAGAGAGGCCCCTTGGTCTTGCAAACTTTATATGACCCAGCACTAGGGGAATGCCAGGGCCAAGATGTGGGAGTAGGTGGGTAGGGGAGCAGGGTCAGGGGGAGGGTATGGGGAACTTTCAGGATAGCATTTGAAATGTAAATAAAGAAAATAAATAAATAAATAAATAAATAAATAAATAAATAAATAAATAAATAAATAAATAATAGGCACCAAGCTTCTTACATCCAGGTAATCTACTATTGTGTTAGATTATGGGTTAATTTATTAGTTTAAACTACTAATTCTCTTGTTTAAAAAATGGCAGAAAGGTTTGCTTTATTAACAGTCTTCAAATTTAAACATAAACAGGTTTCAGATATAGCATTTTACTGTTCATTTATTTAAACTTGTTTGCAATAACTCTTCTTAGTAATAACTGCTCATATCTCTGATAAATGATTAGATGGATAGAGAAAGATGCAAATCCTATGCAAGCTATGAATGTTCTAAGGCATCTAAATATCTGAGAATATAAAAGCCCAAGTACATTGTAAGGGTGTAAAATAATTTAAGTTTACAAATGCTGGTATAATATAGGGATTTAAGGTATCTGAATAAAATGGAAAATGTTTCAGATCTGTTTCCCTCATCTGAACTATTATTATACTAGGATTTCAAAAGTTCACCATTTTAATATAGATCATTGGAGTTTTGGAAAGATAATGGAATATTGGCTGTTAATTCAGTCACAAGTTCAAAATTTTAAATTCCCTTTGGTTGTCTTCTGAATATTGACTTAAAGGTACTTCTTATCATGCTGAGAACACCTCTCTTTGATCTGTACATCCAGCCTTCTGGACTGAGAAAAGAATGTTCTATCCCTTTTGACCCAAACCTAGAGTTTTACCAGATTTCAAAGACACAAGTCTATGTTTGCTTGTTTGCTATCTTACACATGCCTGCTAGCTACTTTTTCTAAAACATATGTTTCAATACAAAGGTAAATATTAATGTACATCCTTTTGTAAACTATAGTTCACATAAGCTTCAGGGGTTCAAGAATCCTGAGACTTAGATCTGCCTGCCATAGATCAAATGGAATCCAGATCCTTGAAAATGGGATTTTCCTTTAGTTTTGGGATGTCATAGTAGATAAATTTCACTTCTGTTCCTAGTCTATATTTATCTGAGCAGATTTTACCTGGTTGCCCTGACAGACTCCATACAGGGAACACCTGAAAATTGCTACCTGCTATACATTCGAAATGTTGGTTCCTTGTCTTTCAACTGGGTTATTTAATCAGATGCTTCTGATAAATGCTCCATTGCCCAGGTTTTGACTAGCATTTCAGCCATCCTGCGCCTCCAAAAGGCAATGTACTAATGTCAACAGGAAGTAGTTACAGGAAAAAAAAAATAAAAAGATGTCCATTGCTTATAGACTGAGATGGTAAGTCAAAAAGGACCATATTTTGGCAATAACTTATAATTCTTGGGTACCAATAGATGCCTTGGCCAATGACTGACCTTGAGAAAAAGAAATGATGAATAAGTGATTTGCTTCAGGTACAAATACAACAGAGGAATAAGAGGCTATCTGTTAGCATGTTTAGGATGTAGTTTGTAAAGCAAATCTGTAAGCATCATTCCTGTTCCATTTGTACATGGACTAGTTACAGATACACTGACAACTGCCTTTCTGTGTTTACTAAAAATTCATTGGTTGGATTCATAACTCTCAGCATAGCATCATTTGAAGACAGAAGCATGGGAGAGTAATTACATGTAGATAAATTTACAAGAGGGAAGCCATTATAATTGGCCAAGTGGCCTTCCTTCTCTTTCAGATATATAGACATATCAAGGAAAGTCTGCATAACTATAAGTTTTATATATGGAAATACTGTGATTATCATTTTCTTCTTAGAATATACTCTGCATACCATTTTATTTATTAAAATGAGTTAAATTGTTCAAAAGCTCTGTCTACTTTAAGGACATTAGTTTTTGGCATACTTTCTAAATATTCATATATACTCTAAGACTTGAGTGGATTTGTTATTTTGCAACTTCCTTGAACAGGTCTGCTAGGCTGTTCTTGGTATTTATGGGTAGTGTACCATCTTTCTGAATAAATTGTCTAGCTTTGGACACATACTCTTTAGTAGTTTTTTTAAAACTTAGCACAGAAATACAAATATTAATCCATCAACTGTAAATATTTTCCTTCCTCATATTTAATTAATATTCTAACTAAATGCAATTATTTGGTATTTAGATGTTGCTTCATTTTTTTTACTTCCATTCAAGCATATTGATTATCTCTATAAGACTGTTTACTTTCTGAAACATAATTGTAAGATTATTATTTATTCTATTTTAAAATTTTTACTTGTGATTTTATTAGTGCTATGTTGCTCATTCTGTCTGACTGAAAGAAGGTTTATATTTGAAGTTTTCTTTTTCCTTCAGGTTTAGTAATTATTCTAATATAATTATGTCTATTTCCTATTGAAAAAAATGATATGTATCAATAGTGCTTCCACTGTTCTTTAAGATATTACTATTCAACTTTCTGATAATACATATTCTTGTCAAGAATTTTTATATTGAATGCAAGATAAACATTCAAAATAAAGTGGAGGGCCTTATTTGGGAAGCCTTGGGAATCTGAACATTCCTGTTTCTGATTTTTTTATCAACCTTACAATATTTAATTAATAATGGTTACTTCATTTAATATCAATTTCTTGATTGCAAATATAAATATAAAAGTATTATTAGAAAAATAATTAAGAGGATTTATTTTGATTCAAGTTTATTTTTCAG
Organism: Mus pahari; assembly: GCF_900095145.1. Lineage (NCBI taxonomy): Eukaryota > Metazoa > Chordata > Mammalia > Rodentia > Muridae > Mus > Mus pahari. The sequence goes on from NC_034600.1 coordinate 65,793,693, forward strand.
TATATATTTTCTGCAAATTGCTTTTAGAAAATTTCTACAATGTTTTTCCTGAGTTTTCTTTTCTTTCTTTTTTGACTCTGCTATTTTCTGCTTTTTATTTTTAATTTTTTATTGTCATTCATTTTATTAGATATTTTCTTTATTTACTTTTCAAATGTTATCCCTTTTCCTAGTTTCCCTCTGAAAATCCCCATCTTCTCCCCCTCCCACTGCTTACCAACCCACTCCTACTTCCTGGGCTTGGCATTCTCCTATACTGGGGCATAGAACCTTCCAAGGACCAAGGGCTTCTCCTCCCATTGATGACTGACTAGGCCATCCTCGGCTATGCAGCTAGAACTATGAGTTCCACCATGTGTTTTCTTTGTTTGATGGTTTAGTCCCAGGGAGCTCTGGGGGTACTGATTATTTCATATTGTTGATCCTCCTATGGGGCTCCAAACCCCTTCAGCTCCTTGGGATCTTTATCTCCTTCATTGGGGACCCTGTGATCTGTCCAATGGATAGCTGTGAACATCCATTTTTGTATTTGTCAGGCACTGGCATAACCTCTCAGGAGACAGCTATATCAGGCTCCTGTCAGCAAGCTCTTGTTTGCATACACAGCAGTGTTTGGATTTGGTGGTTGTATATGGCATGTATCCTCATGTGGGACAGTCTCTGAATGGTCACTCCTTCATTCTCTGCCCCAAACTTTGTCTCTGTAACTCCTTCCATGGTTATTTTGTTCCCTGTTCTAAGTGTTACTCAGTATCACATGATTTTGATAAACGTATATTTTAAGAATTTACTGGGAAAATGGTTGTTATATTTTATTTTGTTGGAATTTTACAATTCTTGGAATTTCATCTTAGAAAAGAATCTATTCTCCCTTTCTAGAGATCCAGATTAAAAATTCATTCTGTATAAGTAATTGTACAAGACCATTTTATCCTTCAATCTAAATGTATTTCCATCTTATTTGAGTTTGGAATCTTGAAGCACTTGTTCAGCTAATTTCCTATGTCTGCATTGAAAATATAATCACAAATCTATATATGCATGACTTTTCTTTTTTATTCGCTTTTGTTTTTTCAAATCTCCCATTTACTCTAATGTAAAAAAGTATTTGAACTGTGAGGACAGGTATGGTCTCAAAAACTGATCACTAACAAAGCAGTTTGAGGTTTCTCACAGGTGGAGAAAGTGTTTCATAAAAAGAAGAATATACATACACACTGGCCATATCCAACTTCAAAAGCAGTTCATTAAGTTGGAAAAGTAAACTTCATAAAAGTTAACATAGTAGTCAGATTAGAAAAGGTTCCAGAAAGACTGCAGGAGGAAATATTTTTGGAAATATGAGAGGTGGTTTTCACTTATTATTATAGTGTGCTGTCAAAGAGGAAAAAACCTACCTGCTGCTTTCAATATAGAAAATGTGGCCAATAATACAGATATCTGAGAATTGAACAGTGAATAATGTCTTAACAACCAAAAGTATAAGTACTTGTCTTTTCTTTCTTCCCTTTCCAAAGATGTTAAAATAAAATAAAATTAAGAAAGATATGATTGGAGAAAGAAGGCTGTTTATCTGTAGAGAATGATTAAAATGGATTACCAAATGCTGAACAGAAGATGTAATGAGATTAAGAGAGTTAGCGCTCTAGAGCTTAATAGGAAATGTTACTACAAACATGTGAATTGTTCATTTTTTCATTATGAAGCAATTCTTTTCCATCCAGTGATCTTGTCAATCCATAACCAGCAGAACCATAAAGTTGAGGATTAACACCTTAGACACATAATAAACTAACTAGCTCTGACAAAACATCCAACGCTTCTATAAGTAGCAGGCTACATGGAGTAAGATAGGAGCAATATGAGCCTATTATGACTTTAGAAGTTTTCTTGACACTAAGTGTGAACTCCGAGTGATATTGGCAGGAACTCTTGTTTTAGCATGGACTTCCTGCCCATATCATACTATTCTTATACATTATATGTGCTAGTTTTCTGCCAACCTGATATAATGGAGAAACACCTGAGAAGAGGAAAGCCAATTGAAAAAAAGCAAAAGAAAGCCTCCAAAATACCAAACTGTAGGCAGCAAATCTGTAGGAAATTTTCTTAATTATTGATTGATGCTGCAGGGCCCAGCATATTTTAGTTGGTGATATGCTTGAGTTGATGGTTCTGGATTTTATATTATGGCAGGCTGAAAATGCAAAGAGGAGCAAATCAATAAGCAGTGCTTTTCTATAACCTCTGAATCAGTGCCTGCTTCCAGGGTCCCAAATCATTTGAATTTCTGCCTTTGCTTCCCTCCATGGACTTTATGATTCAGCATACTTAACCAACATAAGGCATTTCTTTTAACACTGTTTATGGTCATGATGTTCATTGTAGCAATGGCAGCTTAATATAAGACCAATTTCCTAATATGGAATCCTCCTGACATGACATATTTTGTCTCCAAATTATATTCTCATGAATTTGAAGAAAATCTAAAAGAGTTGCCTATCTTAACAGAGCTTCTACTGCAGAAAGCTTCTCATACAGTATACAAAGTGAAGTATCCAAAGTACACACAGATAACTAAAAATATAGTTATGAAATAGATAACACAGAAAACATAAACAACAATGAACATAAATATGTAAATTCAAATGTATTATATATTACTTTTATAATAGAATATATACTTAGAAACTGGAGTAGACACAAACGGAATGATGATTAAAGAAAAAGTTCAATACAAAGTTTAAATTATAGGAAGTATTCAAAACAGCAGAAATAATTTGATATAAAAAACATACAAAGAAATAAAACTAGATGGGTATTATAAGATCATACAGAAGCGCTAAAAACACAAACATGAATAATTCAATTGGTTTTTAAATAGTAAGAAATTAAAAAATGTAGAAGAAATATAAAATTAGAAAAAAAGTCATACATCTTGGTATAAAGAAAAACTATATATAAAAGTCATAATGAAGATAAAAACTGAAGTTTAAAAATACAGAAACCATAATATCTATATTTGATATTTCAGAAACAAATGTTAAAATTCATTTCCCAGAGATCCTACATCAAGTTGAAGTTAATCACCAGCTGAATAAATTTAGAATAATTATATAAATGTTATTGGAGATATTGATAGAAAAATTGAATATCTATTGGTCCTGAAGGAAGAACTAGGTTTGATCAATGTAACTTCTCATGCCCAAATTTCATCCCCAAATTTACGGCAATGATGATTTTCTCCACATTCCATAAACCAGAAAACTTACACCAATTAAGAGACATGCTGTAACAAGTCATCAATTCATCCTCAATTTATTGATTTTAGTAATTTATAAACTCAGTCTAGAAATGTGGTTGGGGAACATATGACTTGGCTTAATTAGAAAATCTGCAAACTCATATTAGATAGGACATAAATACAGATAAGGATGAAATTAGTAACATGGACTCCATATACCTTTGCAAAGCCTCAGCTAACTACAAAAATACATAAATATTCATTGATAGCTGTTATGGAATGATATAATATTTATGAATTCAAATGTATGCATATAACTATCTTATGTAAGAAAGTGTATTTTAGCAGTAAAAGCTGGAAAGAGTTAAGATTAGTAGAAGTGTGCTAAATTCTCATCCTCTGAAAATGTGAAGTCAATACATTGGAACAAATCTGTCATACTAAGTGAGAGTCATAAAAAATGTTAGTGAGATGTGTCAAATAAATATAGAATGACTTCAGCAACAAATGTAGAAATTAAAATGTCTTCAATGTGACAGAGAAAGGCCAGTAATGAAGTACCTTACAGTTTGTATCTGATACATTTATTGTTTGAATTTGTATCTGTTAAACTGAGGTACGCAATGAGGTTGTCAACAGAAGTTGTTTTGATTTTAAAGGACTAAGTAGGGGAGTGCCCACCATGTTTCTGAGAGTATGAATTTCAGAATTAAATGGCAGCAAAGCAATGTAACTATGCCTTAAGGGGAAGTAGGGTCAAGTGAACACTTATTTTCGGCTGAGAAACACTCCATACCTCCTAAAATGGCATATTCATGAAATTGTATCTGCCATTCCTGATTCTGCACATAATGATTCACTTAGAGTGTTCTACAAGACAGTGGGCACTTTTAGAGATATTCATAAGGAACACATTGTGTAATTTTTCTTCTCATTGCTTTTGACATTCTATTCCTTTCTTTGTGGTGTGGGAGAAAAATGAAATGAGTACTCCATTCCTAACTTGGCTGATTCTTACACTATTCAAAAGAGTAAAATAGCTCTTAGAATTGAATACATTAGTTTTTATGATGTAAGGCATATTTTACTTATGTTCTATCTTTTCTAGACTTTAACATTTTAAGGACAGCCTTGTGATAACATTTTCAATTAGAATTTTCATAGAAACCCGGACTCTTTGATCTGATGGTGCCAATGAAAAGTACATTTCTAAACATTATTATAGCTTTATATGTCTTGCTTTCCTTGGACAGACTAAGAGTACTAGAAATTGAATATTGTCCACCATTCCTTTTGATTAATATTTAATTATAACACTAATGAGAAAAATATTTTTATACTAAAAATACAAAATTATAGTCTAGTAGATGCTACTAAATTCGGGTGACACAAAGATTTATTCTTTCAGATATATATCCCTTATTTATGGTATTTCTATTGAAACATTACTGTGTTCTTTGGATTCACCACTGCATGTTATCAGGTAGTCTCCAACATGTTACAGTTTTCATTGAGATCTTGTTATCATCCACATGTCTGAGAGTGTCCAATTTAATGGTCATATGAAAACCGAAAAACACTGTGTAACAGATTCTCTTCATGGATTGGAAAACACCATGTAACTATATTTAGCAACCAACTCCTTTCAGGGGTCATGCAAAACCAATATCTTTAGGGTAGTCTTTAATTTGACTAATATCTTTGTAATAAAAGTAATTGGGACATGGAACATGCCAAAAGCCATCCTGACAAAATGTGAAATCACAATGAGATGAGTGAATGTAAAGAGATCCTGGAGAGGAACCCAAACCTTGTGTGTTGGTTTGTATATGCTTGGCCCAGGGAGTGACACTATTAGAAAGTGTGGCCCCATTGGACTAGATTTGTCACTGTGGGTGTGAGTTATAATACCTTCCAGCCTAGCTACCTGGAAGCCAGTATTCTGCTAAGAGCCTTCAGATGAAGATGTAGAATTCTCAGCTCCTCTTGCACCATGCCTGACTGGTGTTCTCACCTTGATGATACTGGATTGAACCTCTGAACCTGTAAGCCAGCCCCAACTAAATGTTGTTTTTTATAAGAGTTACCTTGGTCATGGTTTCTGTTTACAGCAGTAAATCCCTAACCAAAACATCTTCTAATCTCTTTCCAAGGTCATATAGATTCCAACTCAGAAAGAAAACTAAATCTGTGCTTCTTATATTAACTGGTCTGTGATATTATGTTTACAGTAGTCTGGTCAATGTAAAGCACCTACTAATCAAAATGAATGTAGCAAATTTACTTGCTTACTTGCTTAATGCCATATATATAATAAGTATAGGCCAATAAAATAGCTTATATGTACCTGGCAATATGAGAAATTCATTTAGTCTTGGAGTGTAAGTGGATAGCTATATAAAAATAAAAGGAAAGGGGATGAAAAACTTAATATTTTAATATATAAAGAGTTCATTTAGAAATACTACTTCAAGCCACATTTCCTAAAAGACAATGGTTTGGTTTTTTTCCAGTATTCGCAATAAGAATGTAATCATAATATAGCAATTTTATTAATTTCTTTATTTACATTTCAAATGTTATCCCCTTTCCTTATTATAGCTATCTCCTAACAGGCTCTGCCAGTATCTGACCAATACAGAAGTGGTCCACAGAATATACACAGTCATCCATTGGACTGAGCACAGGTTTCCCAATGAAGGAGCTAGAGAAAGGATCCAAGGAGATGAAGAGGTTTGCATCCCCAGAGGAGAAATATGGGGATTTTTAACATTTTTTTAAATTTCAGAATAGTGACAAGAATAATAATATTTAAAAATCACTTGAATATTTTCTTTTGCCCTAACAACATATTACTTAACTCTTGCTAAGTTATCCCAAAATTCAAAAGGAACCTAAACTAGAAATCCCATTGTGATAAAAAATGAATACTCAAAGAAATCTTTTGTGTTCAGCACAGCTCTGTGGAAGGAAAATCTAAATGATCTGAAAGAAATGAAAGAATAAAAGAAGCCGTAATGCTATGTTATGAGTCAATGAAATTTTCTCCATTTATATGTTATAAGAAATAAAATACAAGAGGGGCACAAATCCCTTCTGGTCTGCGCCAGCACCAGGTCACCTAGGGCGCAGAGTTGGCAGACACCCCCATGAACCCTAGAATACTGCCCACGTGACCTTAGGATCACTGGTGAGTGGAACACAACATCTGCTCCAATCCAATTGTGCAGAGGACCTGAGACAGCACTAGGGCAGCAGAGAACTGGCCTGACCAGGGTCAAAAGCCCCTTCCTGTCTCTACCAGCACCGGGTCACCTATGCGCTTATTCAGTGGACACTCCCATGGTCCCTAGCTGACTGCCCAAGTGATCTTAGGAT
>NC_034600.1:65800325-65816942 GCF_900095145.1 Mus pahari
TTCAGGTGACAGCAGATGCTGGCGAGGATGTGGAGAAAGAGGAACACTTCTCCATTGTTGGTGGGACAGCAAGCTTGTAAAACCACTCTGGAAATCAGTCAGCTATTAGATGGAACACAGGGCCCCCAAATATATATATTTACTTTGAAAGATTTGCAAGTTTTTATGCTTTATTTTCTCCATTCTCTAAACTAATTTTCTAAAACTAATCTGTTATTTATGAAACAATTATCTGTGTAGTGAAAATATATTTTTCTTTTTTCTTTTTTAAAATGCTTCTTTCATACAATGCATCATTACCACACACACCCTTGTCTCCACTCCTGCAGGTGCCCCCTCCTTCCTTCTTCTCCAAAACAATGGCTCTTCTTTTTTCCTTCTGAAAAGAACAGGCCTCCCCATGCTCTAAACCAAACAGGGCATAAAAATATGCACAAAAACTCAGCACAAATCCTCATATCTAGGGTGAAAAAGGAACCCGATAGACAGAAAAGAATCCTAAGAGCAGGCAAAATTGTCAGAGACACCCCCACTCACATTTTTATACATCTTACAAAAAAAAAAAAATCGTAAGCTAACAAACCACAATATATTTACAGAAGTCCCACCAGAAACCCATGCAGACTCTGTGATTGCTGCTTCAGTTTCTGTGAGCTGCTATCACCCCTGCATAGTTAATTCTGTGGGCCCCATCTCCTGATGTCCTTGACCCATTTGGATCCTACAAGTCTTTCCTATCCGTTCTGCCAGGTTTCCTGACTTCAGGGGAATGTGTGGGTGTGGTATCTTTACATCTGTTCATATCAGCTCCCAGAGAAATTTTCTCTGATGACAACTGGGCTAGGCACTGAACTAGGAGTACCACAGTATATCATTAGAAATCATTTCATCCTTTCCTCTCAGCTCCAAACATTGTCTCTGTAACTCCTTCCATAAGTGTTTTGTTCCCTAAGAAGGGGTGAAGTGCCCACACTTTGGTCTTCATTCTTGAGTTTCATGTATTTTGCAAATTGTATCTTGGGTATTCTAAATTTCTGGGTCTCTTGTGAGGCTATGCCAGTGGCTGGCAAACACAGAAGTGGATACTCACAGTCAGGATTGGATGGAACACAGGGCCCTCAATGGAGGAGGTAGAGAAATTACCCAAGGAACTGAAGGGGTCTGCAACCCTATAGGTGGAACAACAATATGAACTAACCAGCACCCCCAGAGCTCATGTCTCTAGCTGCATATGTAGCAGAAGATGGCCTAGTCAGCCATCATTGGGAAGAGAGGCCCCTTGGTNTTGCAAACTTTATATGCCCCAGTACAGGGGAACACCAGGACCAAGAAGTGGGAGTGGGTAGGTAAGGGGAGCGGGGGTGGAAGCTATAGGGGACTTTTGGGATAGCATTTGAAATGTAACTGAAGTAAATACCTAATAAAAAATTGGGGTGAAAAAAGGAATTCATTTCATTTGTCTGTCTGTCTGTCTGTCTGTCTGTCTGTCTGTCTGTCTGTCTCTGTCTGTCTGTCTGTTTTGCCAGTCCTATTCAGTGCTACCCTATGTGTCCAGCTTCTAGTTCCTGGCCACCCAGGCAGTATCTAGCATGTTCTCCTTCTTGTGTCATCTGTCCACAGTTAGAGCAATCATGGGTTTTCACTGCCATAAGTTTTGGCCACCATTACACCAGAACACCTTTCAGGTAGGAGATATTGCAGATTGAAGGTTTTGTGGCTGGGTTGGTATCCCCATCCTACCACTGGAAACATGCGGGGTTACAAAAAAGATGGCCTGTTCAGGCTCCTTATACCCAATTTCTAGGAATCCTTCCTAGGGTCACCCTCCTAGATTCCAGGAAATCTCCACTGTACTAGATTTCCACATCAACCTAAAAAATGTACCCAAATTTCAGTTCCTTCTCCCAGTACTGCCTCCATGCCACCCCCTCCATGGGCTTTATCCCTCTTGTTCCCATCCCCATCAGCCACCTGCAAAATCTATTCTGATTCCCCTTTCCAGAATATCCATGCATCCCCCCTGATTTCCACTTGTTACTTGGCTTTTCTAGATCTCAGGATTACATTAGATTTTATTTTTACTTTATAATTACTATCCACTTGTAAGTGAATTTATATGATGTTTGTGTTTCTGCATCTGGGCATGATTTTTTCTAGTCCATTCACTTGCCTGTAAATTTTATGATGCCATTTTTTAAATGACTGTGTAGTATTCCATTGTGTAAATATACCACACTTTATCCATTTTTTAGTTGAGAGATTTGCATTTGGCTGATGATTAAGGATATTGATATTTTCTTAGATATTCCCCAGCCATATGAGATTTGTCTAATGATAATTCACTGTTTTTATCAGTAGCTCACTTTTAAATGTATTATTTGATGTGTTGATGTCTACTTTATTTATGTATATACTTTTAGTATTAGCCCTATATCAGATGTGGACTTAGTGAAAATCTTTTTTTCAAATAAGAATGTATAAATGTGCTGTAAATGGTCAGCCTAAATTGACCAATTTTTTATTTTTTTTAGTATCCCTGGACACCTATTTCTGTTTTTCAATTTTTTATTAGATATTTTCTTCATTTAAATTTCAAATGCTCTCCCCAAAGCCCCCTATACCCTCCCCAACCCTGCTCCCAAACTACCCACTCCTGCTTCCTGACCCTGGCGTTCCCCTGTACTGGGGCATATGATCTTCGCAATACCAAGGGCCTCTCCTCTCATTGATGGCTGATTAGGCCATCCTCTGCTACATATGCAATTAGAAACACAGCTCTAGGGGTACTGGTTAGTTCATATCGTTGTTGCTCCTATAGGGTTGCAGAACCCTTTAGGTCTTGGCTACTTTCTGTAGCTTCTTCATTAGGGGCCCTGTGTTCCATCCAATAGATGACTGTGAGCATCCACTTCTGTATTTGTCAGGAATTGGCATAGCATCACAAGAGAGAGTTATGTCAGTGTCCTATCAGAAAAATTTTCTGGCATATGCAATAGTGTCACTAGGTTTGGTGGTTGTATATGGGATGGATCCCTGGGTGTGGCAGTCTCTGGGTGCTCTTTCCTTCCATCTTAGCTCTGAACTTTGTGTCTGTTACTCCTTCCATGGGGATTTTGTTCCCCATACTAAGAAGTAACAAAGTATCCACACTTTGGTCTTCCTTCTTCTTGAGTTTAATGTGTTTTACAAATTATATCTTGGGTATTCTAAGTTTCTGGGCTAATATCCACTTATCAGTTAGTGCATACCATGTGTGCTCTTTTGTGATTGGATGATATCCTCCAGATGCATCCATTTGCCTAAGAATTTCATGAATTCATTGTTTTTAATTGCTGAGTAGTACTCCATTGTGTAAATGGACCACAATTTCTGTATCTATTCCTCTGTTGAGGGACATCTGGGTTCTTTCCAGCTTCTGGCTATTATAAACAGGGCAGCTATGAACATATAGGAGCATGTGTCCTTATTTCAAGTTGAAACATCTTCTGGGTATATGCTCAGGAGAGGAATTGCTGGATCTTCCGATAGTACTATGTCCAGTTTTCTGAGGAACTGCCCGACTGATTTCCAGAGTGGTTGTACCAGCTTGCAATCCCATCAACAATAGAGGAGTGTCCCTCTTTCTCCACATCCTCACCAGCATCTGCTGTCACCTGAATTTTTGATCTTAGCCATTCTGACTGGTGTATGGTAGAATCTCAGGGTTGTTTTGATTTGCATTTCCCTTATGATTAAGAATGTTGAACATTTTTTCATATGCTTCTCAGCCCTTCGGTATTCCTCAGTTGAGGATTCTTTGTTTAGCTCTGTACCCCATTTTTAATAGGGTTATTTGATTTTCTGGAGTCTATCTTCTTGAGTTCTTTATATATATTGGATAATAGTCCCCTATCTGATTTAGGATTGGTAAAGATCCTTTCCCAATCTGTTGTTGGCCTTTTTGTCTTATTGACAGTGTCTTTTGCCTTTCAGAAGCTTTGTAATTTATGCGGTCCCATTTGTAAATTCTTGATTTTACAGCACAAGCCATTGCTATTCTGTTCAGGAATTTTTCCCCAGTGCCCATATCTTTGAGGCTTTTCCCCACTTTCTCCTCTATAAGTTTCAGTGTCTCTGGTTTTATGTGGCGTTCCTTGATCCACTTAGACTTGACCTTAGTACAAGGATAACTAGAGAGTGAAAATGAGAGTAGGAGAGGAAGGGAGAAATGATGGATAAAAACATGGAGGTTTGAAAAAGAAATAGATAAACAATATTTTATTAAATATTTATTTTAAAATTATATACATACACATAGACACACACACACACACACACACTCCCACACACACACACACACACACACACACAAACACACACACACACATCATGATAAGGCTCCCACAAAAGCTATAGACCATCTAAAACTGTCCCAGCACAATGCATGAGAAACTCTACCTTTGGTCATAGGAGTCAAGATAAGCCAAAATTAAATTGGCTATTTTCATTACTCTTGGTTGCCTACTGGTTCTTGATGATAATAACTTATTGCTAAAGCCACCTTATGTTTTGGACACTGGTCTCAGCGATATCCATGTGGAACTGACCTGAGTACTTCCTCTTTGAGAAGCAATGCTAATGGTATTTTTAATCACTGTGCAAGCTGCCACAGGGAAGAAAACAATCAATAGTCTCACCCACTGAAAATCCTATGGACCACAAAAACGTCAATTTGTCAAAATATTCTCGAGATACAATAGTGGCAATTCTATCTGGAGGTAAAACTGTATTCTAATTCCACATAAGTCTTGGTTAATAGGAAACTCATGCCTGCTACTGTAAACTAGAAATGTAAACATAGCAAATTATCCATGGCTGGTGAGGCCATGGATGAGAAGAAGAACCCACTACTGATGGTTCCTTACATCACTATCACTTCTAATTGCATTATGAGTGTTTAGTATACACACAGGTAAGCATAGATTTCATCCCTGTCCCTCGCCAAGGAAGTTTTCTTTTGCAACATTTGGAGACCATATGAGAAACCCACATTTTTTTCTAAATTCAAAGAATGATTACCCAATGAGTGTTCAGTTCCAGTTGGTATACCTTCAATGCAACCCCTAAACTTAAGGCTCAGAGAACATCGCAGAGGAATATATAGAAAGATGGTCAGGCCAGAGGATGATATCTATTGTGAAGTAGAGTCTTCTGTATATAACAAGGGACTTTACATATGAAATATCATCAATATGGTCACCTATAGGACTAGCGGAGTCCTATACATCCATGGACATGCAAATAATTATGGAGAAAATTTCACAAGGTGCAACTGTTCAAGGAAGAACAAAAAGTAATTAGAGGCTGTTGAGAGAGGGAAAACCAAAGTTCTCTGGAGACGAGAGAGGTTGTGCAGCCCCTAGTAGTAAGCCATAAACACATAAACGTAAAGGTGACACTGAGTGGGATCAGCAGCATGTAATTGTATATATGTAATTACACATATATGTTTACACATACATACATACATATTATAGAAGTTACAATTTGAAAGGGTGTGGGAGGCACTGGAGGAGGTAGAGGGTGATAGGAAGGGTGTGAATTATGTAAATAGTATTTATATATAAAATTCTAAGATCATTCTTTACATTAAAAGGAACTTTGCACTTTACTAGACACAAAAGGAAATCAGGATGTCTTACCTTAAGAGTCCCCAGTGAAAGGAGATGTATACACAACATTATTCCCATATTTGATAATTAAGAATTTGAGAAATTTTAGAGACAGTGAAGACTCATTTTAATTTGTGCTTGTGGAATAAAAATTTGGTTTCATTTATACAGAATAAATCCTCTAAGTCTCCTTAAAACAATTGGAATACATGGAATACATGGAATACATGGATTTTAAAATGTCGAGCAATGAGTCACGCTTTTAAGCTTTAATACATGTTCTAATGCTTCCTTATATTTAACCAATTAATTAAAATGTACAAATAATTATTTATGTGCTACTGTCTCCTGTTCTTATCTTTTCACACATAATGTTCAGTAAATACTTAATTAGCTCTCTGTGGTCATTTTCATGTAACATGTTAATGTGTTTTAGTCATTGTTAACACTCAGAGTAAAAAGAACTAAATCTTAACTATTATTGCTTTAATCCCTAATCTACTATGGGTTTCCTCTAAATATCCCAAACACATTACTGAGGACCCCAGGCTTAAATGTGTCTCTCACCATGAAGACTCCATTCTACGAAATGAATGATTATAGCAATGAATGGCTCTAACACTGGGAAGGTCCTTCATTGTGGAGTTCAAGACTATGTCTTCCCTCTGCTGTTCTCAGTGCTGACTTATTCAAGAGTTTTGTCCACAAACTGTTTCTTCCTTAAAGCTAACATCTGCTCTTTTTATCTCCTGTCATTCAATTTATATATTTCACGTATTTAGCATTGCTGTTTATAATGTTTGTTTTGAGACAGGAGTTATAAAATATTAGTTGGTATAGAACTCACTGTGTGGCCAAAGTAGGCCAACTCATTATGCATTTGTTTCTCTTTCTTAAATTCTGGAATATAAATATGTCCTTATATGCTGGGCTTCTGTATATCTTTCTTCAAAAATAAAGTATTCCAATACACATTTGTTTGTGACTTCAAAGCCAGTCCTCGGGATAATGAGACAGAGGAACTTCATATTCCAGGTTAACATGGCTTGCATATGAAAATTTAGTTTCAATAATTTATTAATTAATTAAATTATTTCATATAGTGTGGCACTTTCATAGGCAGGACATGCCAAAAAGTTACTAGTCAATCATGATAAGTTTCATTTGGAACATTTTATAAAATGAAAAGGAATAAATTCTTTACTCATGACATTGACATTTTAAAACTACAACCAGTAATTGGTGATATTTGAAAATTAGTCCTTTAGAAGGTAGGGGTTAAGTGAGTTCTTTAGAGTGGTTCCTGAATCAAACAGCACTGATCTAAGAAGTGGAAAAGACACTGTGTTTCTTTTTCCTGTCTCTGTGACCACACTCAACTCAAAAGAACTGCATGAAGATACCATAAAAACAAAGCTGAATACAAACTAGAGCCAGTGGTTCCACACAGACAGCCATGTTGAGTCCTTCCTATTGAACTATTAATTTTAACTCAAAATTTGAAAGAAGTTATTCATGTTTGACCCACCCAGTCTGTGGCTATTTGTTATGTCAGATTGAACACAATATCTTTATATCCCTGTATTAAGAATATAGTCTAGAAATTTATATGAAGGGAAAAAAGTGTATGGAAATTATTGCATGTTCCTAAAAATTTCTTTATGCAAACCAATATAATGTCTCAAATTTAAGCAAATTTACATTTCATTAATTCTACAAGTGTATATTTCAGAGTGCTTAAATATTGTGTAATAATTTTTGTAATGCTTGGATATTACATTTGCAACATTCAAAAAAAGAATTACAGAATTTCAAAGGGAGTGACATGAATCTGGTTAGGTAGAACATGGTGAGCATACCTCAGCAGACCTTGGGCTTCTCTCCAATTTCCTCTGCCTTATAAAAAAAATGTTAGTTCATTCCTAAAGCTAGCCCTCACTGTCTATTTCCAAATTTGGCTACTTCCTCCTCCTGCGTCTGATCATCAAGGTCCAGCTATGAAAATATTGATGTCCAACAATCAAACACCACATTGGTTCACCTAATTAACATGCCCAATTAAAATAAAACACCTCATCTTAAAGTAAGCCTTAAAGGGAAACCCTGTTCATTAACAAATGCATTTTCCTATATGCCACAGCATTCTCCTCTCTGTTCCAAAGGAAGTTCTTTTTCTTTCTTGGAAAAATACTCCTTCCCCTCTTCCCTTTTCCATTTTCCTGCTTTCTCATCCTCTGTCTTTAGACTTTGTCTTTTATTCCTTTCCCTGTATCTCGCTCGGCACACAAATCTCCTTTGTGTTAAGAACTTGTTCTTTGGGGGTCCGAGCTGATACTGATCCTAACAGAGAAAATTGTCAGTACCCTGAAGGTGGAGAAGAGTCAAAGTCCCTACTCAAATTCTCAAAAATGAATTTATGAGAATTGTAGATATATTTAGGGCCAAGAGCATCCCCCCACCATGTATAATCAAAATGACTGATGGCTTCTGCCTGTAAGCTCATGCAGTTCTTTCTTTAATAGTCACCAGCCTGAATTTTTATTATACTGAAAGCCTTAAGTTTGATTAACTCCTTTTACCAGAGATCCGGGATTCACTATATTTGAGCCCTTTGAGCCTAGAATTATTTTCCCATGAACCTTTGTCTTAGAGGTATAACAGAGAATTTTAACTAGAGCTCATCAGCTCCTTCTTGAGATTTCCACTTCTGAAAGTGGAGCCTAGTTCTTTGTGCAATAACATTAGGAGCCAGCCTAGACAGTAACTGCTTAGCACATATACTGTGAAGATTATTGGTGTGTCCTCAGTTTAAAAAATGGACCATTGTATAGTAATGTTTATTTCTTTAAAATGAAAGTAAAAACAATTACTAGAAAGTGAACTTTATGTTGATTTTCACACTAGGACATATAGATGAATAGAAAATGACATGTGCTTTCAAGATTGACTGAAAACGTCTTTATATTCTTCAATCCCTCCTTCACGCATTCATCAGTGGCCTTGTTTTGTTTTGTTGTTTTGCTGTTTTGGTTTTTATAAAAGCTTGTTTAAAATACATGCCTAAAGAAAATGGCACTAATTTTCCAGGATATTCAGAACCTATTTCTTAGTACTGTACAGATTCATAGTAAATTTTCTGACTCTTCATTCCTAATGATTGAGTTTATATTAGCCTTTTTTGTTTGAGAAGGAAAATTAGACGTTCATAATGAAACTTTAACCAGTGGCACACAACATCTCAAGGAATTACAGATGTTTAAAAACCCAAGGTCAAAGCTATGCAATTAGACACCCAACTGAGGTAAATACATGATGGTGAGTCACCAGGGAACTGAAAGAAATCAATGGTCAAACATCTGTTCTGATTGTGGGATTATCGGAGATCTGTTTCATATTTAAAGATGAACATGTGCTTTCTTGTTAGTAACTGATGTGTGGCACTAGATTTTTATTAGGATGATTGTTTGATTTCCTGCTGCTGAGTTTTTATGTGTCCCACTGAAAGAACGAACAAGTTTAACCATCTTGCTACTTGTACTTTAAGAAGAACCAAAACTAGGCATGTCAGTGTAGGAAAGATTTGATGGCCCTGTCATCATTTTAGTCATTATATTTGTCTTAGTCAGGGTTTCTATTCCTGCACAAACATCATGACCAAGAAGCAAATTGGGTAGGAAAGGGTTTATTCGGCTTACATTTCCACATTTCTGTTCATCACTGAAGGAAGTCAGGACTGGAACTCAAGCAGGTCAGGAAGCAGGAGATGATACAGAGGCCATGGAGGGATGTTCTTTACTGGCTTGCCTTTCCTGGCTTGCTCAGCCTGCTCTCTTATAGAACCAAGACTACCAGCCCAGAGATGGCACCACCTACAAGGGGGCCTCCCTGCTTGATCACTAATTGAGAAAATGCCCCACATCTGGATCTCATGGGGGCATTTCCCCAACTGAAGCTTCTTTCTTTCTGATAACTCCAGCCTGTGTCAAGTTGACACAAAACTAGCCAGTCCAATATTTGGGAGAAGTGTTCATAAACAAAACCCTGGACCAATATTCTTTTATAAAAAAGGATGAATTGATCTCCAGACCATCTTATTCATTAATACAGTAACATTAGATAAGTTGTTAGTAGAAAATTCACTTTCCCCACTATGGAAACTTTTCTGAATAATTATCCAATTTTTATATTTGTTTCTACTCTTGCTTAAAAAGAAAACTTATTTTTTCATTCATTTCATTAACTCATCAGAGTAGGATGCATATTTTATAAGGAATGCCATTTGGCATACCTACACAAACATCCAGAGAAATTATTTCAAGTTAAAATTTGTAAACACAAAGACACAAACTTAGAAAATTTAATAAAGCAACATTTTCTTATTTCACACACATGCACACACATATATATGCACACACATATATGCACACACATACATGCACATACATATATGCACACACACACACATACAAACACCACATACACATTAATTTAAACTGCTCTTCTCTAAATAACTGACTGTAAAAGATATCATAAAGGAAATCACAAAGTAGTTTAAAATTAAATGAGGCAATTGCAAAACTATCAAATATATAGGGATTCAAATAACAAAACCACTCAAAGGAAATCAACATATGTAACTTTTAAGGTTTACATGACGTAAAAACAAAACATATAAATCATTTCCTGAAACCAGAAATCCCATGCCATTGTAGAAATAGCCTAGCAGCAGTTTATGCTGTGATATTAGGAGACAAAAGGAAAAACTCAAATACTAGTGCCTTTTCCTTCTAAGGTGTGCATCAAACAGAAGCTACTGTAGTTCCCCCTTTATCTGTTCATGAAGTAAAGGAAAGGATAAAATGGTTATGATATATTCACTTAGATATAATGTACAATACAAATATACCTTGTTATTTCTTTATTACCTATGGATAGTTTGGGGATAAATCTGAAAACAATCCAATATTTTTGCCTAAAGAAGTATTCTAGTATAATCCATCCTAGAGAAGTTTTTAGTTTATGATTATACTTTATGAATAAATCATTGCAATATACAGTCACACTATAAAAATATAAATTTGAAAAACAAATATTAAAATTAGTAAAATTGAAATACAGCAAGTAACAAATAGAAAAAATGTACCAGTGCAAAATTCCTAACAGTATTTGTGGTTCAGGGAAACACAAGAATTATATAATGTTAATATCAGTAAAAATAATCAACCATGATTTTGAAGAGTATATTTTGTGTTTGATCCCCTGGTTCCTATTTCTCTCAGGAAAAATAAGTGAAGCCAATCCTCTCTCATAATCTCTATTCTCTATGATCCTATGCATCCCCAGATATCATCTGATTATAGGGTGTTTCCTTTAAAATATGAACCCCATTAAAGCTTTCCTATTTGGCTTATTTTTATTTATTTTTTCACAGCTACATTATTTTTTGTATTGAATTTTAACTTAATATATTAACCAGGTATATTATTTTTTATTTCTTAGGGGTACCATTT
Organism: Mus pahari; assembly: GCF_900095145.1. Classification (NCBI taxonomy): domain Eukaryota; kingdom Metazoa; phylum Chordata; class Mammalia; order Rodentia; family Muridae; genus Mus; species Mus pahari. Next base: position 65,811,487 of record NC_034600.1, read on the forward strand.
GCACAGCCTCAGAAACACATATAGAATTGATAGAGTAAGCTGGAAAGTGAGAGGACCTTTTTAAATTCTAGACAGTTTACAAAATACTGTTATAAATTATTGCTTTATTGTCCTGTAGAAATTTAAGGATATTTCATCTTTGTGGATCATTTTGTATCAGAAACAAGCAAGGTTATACTAGGAGAGGGCATAGGCAGAGTCACCAAGGAAAAATGAACCTTGTCTCTTAGTGATAATAAGACCCAAAGTAGGACTGGAATTTCTGTATCCCTCAATAACTCTACTTGGTCACCAGGAAGTGTTCTGTGAATGATCATAGACAGATAAAGAGGGCTTAAGGCCAAAGTAATACTTAAGTGGGGATATGCTGGTCATATACCTAGAGAGAAGCACAGAGAGGGAGAGAGAGAGAGAGAGAGAGAGAGAGAGACAGACAGACAGACAGACAGACAGACAGACAGACAGAGACAGAGAGACAGAGAGAGACACAGACAGAGAGAAATAGGCAATTGCTTTAAAGTTACAAGATTCCAGGACCAAATTTGGTGAATCCAAAATGTCAGTTTGTTTATTCTGATACTGAATTGTGGTGATAAAATCTCTACATATTATTGCATAAATTCATATTTTAACATATATAATTTACTTCTTATCAGATTCAATCAATATATTGCTTATTCTATTTACTTACATATTCACTCATGTTTCTGTATACAGGTGCTATGTCTACATGTAAGACTGCAAAGCAGAAGAGGGCATCAGAATTTGAGCTGCCATGTCAGTGTTGGGGATTACATTTAGGACCTATAGAATAACAGCCAGTGAATGCTCTTAATCACTGAGATATCTCTCCAACAGATTTAAAAATTTTTAAGTATGAATTATCCTTGTACATTTTTATTTAATATTTTGACATGTAAATAAGAGATAAAAGATAAACTATTATTATTTATAAAATAATTAAATTATATTCATGCTAAAATTATTTTTTATTTATTCTTAGATAATTATATTTAAATAATGAATCATTTTGTTTTAGTATCTATTAAGGACCATAGCAATAAAGAATTTTTATAAAAATATGAACCCAGTGACCATATAAATTGATAAAACATGGAAGAGGTCTTAATTGTCTTAATGTTATCTTTCATATTTTAAAGACTTTGGATATTGGGCCACAATTAGTGTGGTGTCTCCAGACCTTCAGCGAATTACAGTATCATTTGAGCAGGCCTTTATGTATATAAAGCCATGTGCCAATCTCAGTTTCTCTGTCCATTTCTTGATGTTCAATAAGCCTTCAGCTTCCAGATCAAGGTGCTCTGTCTACCATGATATTGATGGACTGCTTTCTGGGACCCTATTCCAAAGTTAACTCTGCCTTCATTAAGTTGCATTAGTGATGGTTTATGATTATAGCAAGATAAAAGTAACTAAGACCAAAATTGTTATCAGAAAATGGGCTGTTGCTCTGAAGAAGCTGGGCATGTTGCTTTGGGAAGAATCAGGAAGATTCTACAAGTTTATAATAATCAGTGGTTAAACATTATAAATGGGGCTTAATGGGCCATTGAGTATGAGATTGGAAGACTGTAGTATGAGAGTGATGTAGACTGTTAATGCCCAAAGGTTTCAGAGGAGAACAATATAATCCACTGGGTTTGATCCCAATAGCGTGGCACAAAAATCTCTCTGGCCTCTACCCTCAATGTAAAACCTTTCCGGAGGCCATTTAATAAAGGTGGTCTTATTTCTTTGGCAGAAGAGAATTGTAGAAAGCCTAAAATTACATTGATCTATAGTTATTTTTAATGTCTCTTATGCAGGTTGGCAACGGAAAAGATGAAAGGAAACAGAAGAAATACAAAGTATATAGGTTGGAAAGTGAAAGAGTACCAGGTACTTTAATGTTACATATAAGGCTTGGGCTGACAGAGGTAAGGAGATTAAGGAGAATCAACATCATCAGGGGTTAAACAAAAAGTGTTACTTCAGGACAAAGCATCACCCATTTAAGTTTCCAATTTGTAAAAGGAAGCTACCTGGGAAATTTTCTTCATCTAGAAAAGATCATTTCTCCCTGAGCCTTTTTAGGAACAGTGTTTGTTTGCATGCCCTATGACCCTAGTATTGACTTGAACTTGACAGTGGATGTGTTAATTATAGATCTACCCAAATCATTTAGAATACTGCCATGGCTTGGTTAGAATATACAATTAAAAATAACATTTGATATTTTTCTTATTGCTATAACTAAAAATAAAATAAAATAAAATAAAATATAAAGCAAAATAAAATAAAATAGAAAAGAAAAGAACAATGAACAAAAGCTGTTGTAAATGTGATTCAAGGTGTCCAAGGCCCATCTCAAGTCAGTAGTCAAACTTCTCAGTGTCCTCCATGTGAGAAGCATGAAGGATACAATAGTAAAGGATTTGTTGAACTTCCTCCAAATATTCTGAGAGCAGATGAGGTCAGGAACGAGTCAGAAGAATCTCTACATGAAGCCTTCGGAGACTCTTATATGATGTTTTGATAAGGAAGCATGAATGGTATTGGCAATCACAAGATGTGTATGGTGCCAGAGCCATAGCTTATCAGCTGTACTAGCTTGTCACAGAGAATGGAGAAAGCCTAAAAGAAAGCAATGAGCCCCCTGGGCTATTTCTCATCAGAGGTTATGGAAGTATAGGATTTAGAATTTGTCCTGCTGGGTTTTGGCCTATTAATTTCCCAGTATTATCATACGATGTTGCCCATCATCCCCTTTGTTGCATGGTAACATAATATCTATGCTATTATATGTTAGAGGACTGAAACTTACTTTTTTTCTCTAACTTTATTTCTTTTGTCATTATATTGACATCAAACTGGTCAATATTTTACACTGCAAAATATATATATATATATATATATATATATATATATATATATATTTTTTTTTTTTTTTTTTTTTTTTTTACAGTCAAGTCATTAACCCCCATCCTGGTCTGCCTTTCTACAGTTCCTTATCCCATTCTTCCTCTCCTCTGTCTCCAAGAGGATGCCCCACCCCTCACTCCACCAAGCCTCCCCACTCCCTGGGAACCCAAGTCTCTTATGGGTTAGGTATGTCTTCTTCCATTGAGGCCAGAACAGGCAGTCCTCTGCTGTATATGTGTTGTGAGCCTCATATCAGCTGTGTGTGGTGTCTGGCTGGTGACTCAGTGTCAGAGATCTCAGGAGTCCAGGTTAGTGGAGACTGCTGGTCTTCTTATGGGGTAGTCCTCCTCCTCAGCTTCTTCTAGCCTTTCTATTTTACAAAACTTTATATTTAAACTTTACTTTGAACCCCATTCGAGATTTGAAAGTTTCCACTTTAAAAGTGTGAGACTCTCAAACAGTATTGAAACTTTAGAAATAGGTTAAATATATTTTTCATTACCACAATATGAGAGCCAGGGAGTCAATGAGCAGGTTTGAATTATCATTCTCCCACAATGTCAGGTTTGAATATTTGGTTTCCATTTGATGGCCATGGTTTTAGAGGATTAAAGGGTGTGTCTTACTGGAGAATGTGTGTCACAGAAGACAGACCTTTGATGTCTCAAATACCATATGCCATTCTTCCTGTTTGTGGTTTAAGATTTGAGAACATAACTCTAAACATCCAGTTCCAGTCATCATTTTTTGCCCTGTGACATTATTCACTGCTATATAGGGGAATGGACCCTTATCTCTGAAACCATAAGCTAAAATAAACTCATCAGTCAGTTGCTTTACTCATGTTGTTTATGAAAGGAAGAAGAAAGTCATTAAGATTAGATTATTTTGTCGTTTTGATCGATTTCTAGATTTCACCATTGTTGTTAAGATTTTTACTGCTAACTGTGACTTTAGGCTATAGATAATATTTTCTAACATCTACATTCAAATATTTGGGGTGGGTACCTGTTACTGCATTTTCAAAGAATGGTATCTGGAGGTTTCAGCATTTTGCTCAGCATTGAAACCAAACGAAAATAAATGAAGTTCATGGATTTTAGTAGAAATCAGTTCTTTATATCTATGTTTTTAAAACTAACTTTTATTCTCCAAATATAATTGCTGTCTTGGAGGTTTACTACTGAATAACCTCACCCTTTCTAGATCTTTCAGAACTCAGACTGTCTGACTCAACTCAGCTGTACTGGTTCAAATTGCTCTCCCAGCTGATTTATTGGAATCTGACTTCTCTTAGCTTCTCACTGGATTGCTCTGCTTGGCCTCAAACTATGATAATTTCTTCAAATCTTCTACCTCCTTATCATCTGGCTTCAAATGCCTCTGAGAATCTGTGCTGAACTGAGTGAACTCACAAATGTATTCAACTCCACTTAAGGCACTCACTGCACTGACTCCCAACTGATTCAACAGAACTTAACTTGCTGATTTCCAACACCTGTCTCTCCCCATGCACTGCTCTTAAAACAGCCTCCCTGTCCTGCCTGCTCTTGTGAGAGTTGGGTGAATCCTACCGCCAACTCATTTTGTTAAACCTTTTTCTGATTAATCAAGTCACTTTCAAACATGGCTGCTTTCTTCTACAAATTAATCTTATTTACATTGTTTGGGATAAAAGGTGTGTACTAAAGACATGTCTGTATTCCTGGCAGAGGATTGGGTTAGAATGTCTCTTCACATCAACCCACAATTAGTTGGGTAAAGTAATAAGATAGTTACCAGAGTGAGAAAGAATGTGAAATTTATTCTTGATCTAAATGAAATGAAAGGTCAAAACTTTCATAAATGCTGTGTCACAAAAAACAAAACAAAAAAAAAAAAAGAAAGAAAGAAAAGAAAAAACATCCTTGGCAAATATGGCATCTGGGAAAATATATGTCACAGCTGTAAATTTTAGGCCATAAAAAGATGGGAGGGAACACTGTGTTAAAAAAAAGGAGACTTTTTGAAACAAACAATCAGGTCTTTTGTGGGTTTTTTATAGTAATGTAAAACTTTTTTAAATCTAAAACATAATAAGAATCTATGATATTAACGCTCCTAATGAGAAATCAGTGATGCCTTTTTAACAACATTATTAGTAAATATTGTTTTTCTTTCTTTATGTTTCAATTCCTATTAGACAATTACTGGCATGGGATAGTAACTAAATAATTTAATTATAATTAAATCCATTTCATTTAAGATTAATATGAATTAATAGGCATTATTACAATACTTGTATTCTAAGTGACAGGTGACACTGTTAACTTTGTGCTTCAGGTATAGTCAACACCAGCAAAGAGGCCCTTAAAAGTATATGTAGCTCCACATTAATCTTCATGTCATGATTCATACTCACATTTCTTTCCTTTTCCTTTCTCTTTTTTTTTTTTTTTTTTTTTTTTTTTCCCTTTATTTTTTTTGCTTTCCCTTGTTATGCTCATTTGTTTTAACCTAGGAATTTGCTTGATTTAGAAGTGAGAACCATATGT
>NC_034600.1:65817042-65895813 GCF_900095145.1 Mus pahari
ATGTAGCTCCACATTAATCTTCATGTCATGATTCTTACTCACATATCTATCCTTTTCGCTTCTCTTTTTTTTTTTTTTTTTTTTTTTTTTTTTTTTTTTTTTTTTTGCCTTCCCTTGAGATGCTCATTTGTTTTAACTCAGGAATTTGCTTGATTTAGAAGTGAGAACCATATGTCAGCTGTGTTGACCAAAACCTATTCATAATATGTGGAGACTTTGCTATATATTCCAGAGGAACAACAGTATGGCAGAGTGAAGTACATAATTATTCCTGCTTCCTGATATTTTTGAGATATATATCTCTGTGATTTTTTCTGAACAGCCAGCATATTTGCAAGAATCATGTTGGAGACATAATTCCCAATATTCACTGGAAATGACTAATAGGTGTCTTTAAGATTGTAAGTTGACATCACTATCATATTTAGCAAGTATATTTTAAACTTTTAGTCTTGAAGGGGAAGGTCAGATTAAATGATGCTTGCCTCATCAGATAATAGGTTGCCACATATTTCCTAGTTAAATTTTTGTAAATACAAACAAGCAAACATGGAACTTTATTTGATTATCTTATTCAGTAAATAAACTTGCTCTAATTTATGTTAGAATAAATGTGGCTCAGAATTAAATGCTAGCAGCAAACTTGAGAGGCATGCCCCAAATAAAAACATAACAAAATAAAACAAAAAATAAAAGAAACACAAAACAATAAAGCAACAAGTCAAACAAACAAAAACACATGACTTAACAATGTGCTCTAAAATAGAGAAATATGATCGTTATTTTAAAAATACCTCATTATAGTTGATATAGCATTTGTTATGAAATGGAATGTCATAATTAAATAAAAGACAAAGTAATTCTTTCTTTCTTTCTTTCTTTCTTTCTTTCTTTCTTTCTTTCTTGATTCCTTTCTTCCTTTCATTTCTGTCTTTTCATCATTGTTTAAAATCAAACACTGGGTGTATTCCATATTCACAAGTGCCCTCTTACTTACCTAAATTTACAACTTCACAATATATTTTAGTTACAGTTTCTATTGGTGTAATAAAACACCATGGCCAAAAGTGTTTAGGAAGGAAATGGGTTATTTTTTCATAATACTATCAAGTTACATTCCATCACTTAGGAAAGTCAGATTAGGTCAGGATATATAGGAACTAAAGTAGAGACCATGGAGAAGACTTCTTTAACTGCCTTTCAACTCTTGGGTGGCTCAGCTTATTTAAATATAGCATCCAGTGCAAATAGCCCAAGGATGGCTTCTCCCATAAAGAGCTGGAACTTATATATTAATAATCAATTAAAACTCACACACACATGCACATGTACACAAGCACACATATACCACAGGCTTTCCCTCAGGCAACTATTTTGGAAGTTGTTTGTTTGTTTGTTCTCACTTGAAGCTCCTCTTCTAAAATGACTCAGGTTAGTGTTAAACTAGCCTCTGTGCCATATGCTTGGTTTTCCTTCCTTCCTTCCTTCCTTCCTTCCTTCCTTCCTTCCTTCCTTCCTTCCTTTCTTTCTTTCTTTCTTTCTTTCTTTCTTTCTTTCTTTCTTTCTTTCTTTAATCGATGGAACACATGAAAGAAAATCTAAGATTTCCTACAGGATGTTGTGCTTGCTTTTTCATATACATGTTTGTTTTTCTCTGAAATAAATTCCCCAAGAATTTTTCTTGTTTATAGTCAATGAACATGTATTTCTAAGCATATTGTGTATATTTTATTAGTTTTCTTGTGTGAGTTTCAAGCTCTATGAATTTTATTCTTCGTATCTCTCTTTCTATGAAAGTAAGTTAATTTCTCTTTGTTTGCATTATTAGCATGTAAAGGATCAATGATTTATGCACTATCAGTAGTATTACTTGTATACTTCTGTGTTCTGAACACACACACATATACACACATATGCACACATACATATATGTTCTCACACACACATATTCATACATACTTACATACACACACACACACACACACACACACACACACACACACACAAGCAGATGCAGGATACCAGGTACAGACTCACCTCCTCTTTGAAAAGCAGCAGTATAAGAAATGTGTTTCAATAAAGATCTTTAGTGCAATTTTTGCCCTTCCAAGTGTTAGGATTTCTCTTATTATTAGTTAATTATTACAGCAGAGATATCTACAAAAACAAAACCAAACTAAAATAATACAATTCCAAGACATGTGTCATCACTTAAAATAATATTGCAAATAGATATAGCCACTGTAGAGGATAATAGCCACAGCCCCCTGAAGCTTCTCTGCTTTCCTGGGCCTAAGATAATATTCATCCCAAACTTGTCTAATACCTTGACTAAATTGTTACATTCCTAGCAAATAACAATTCCACACTATGACAAAACAAACAAACAACAACAACAACAAAAATAACCTCATGATAACCAGGGTCAAAGTAGTCTGAAGTAAGAGTTTATAGCCTATCCTAAATTATTACCTAAATTATTAAACAAAAATTATGTTTTGTCTGTACTTCTATTGGAGATACCCCAATCTATGATGCAGGTAAATGCTGAACTGAAGGGTATTTTGAAATCAATTACAGTATATTTCTATCAAAATTGAAATTAATATTTATCATTTAAAACACTAGTGTTTGCATTTTTCCTGTGAAAGGAGGCTTTTCTGACAATGATTAGAGTATAACAACTTTATAAAAGTAATTTTTATTCATCTGATATAATTGTCATTTGAGAGATCTACTACTGAATAAGTTTACCCTTTCAAGTTCTTTTTGAACTCTGACTGGCTGGCCTAATTCATCTGTTCTGGCCCAAACTCCTCGCCAAGCTGACTGATTCAGTCTGGTTTCCCTCACTGAATTGCTCTGCTTGACCTCAAACTACCTCTGGCAATTTGTTCTTCATTTCTGGCTCATTCTTATTCTCTGGCTTCAACTGCTTCTGCTGACTTGCACTCAACTGGGTCGAACTCAACTCCACTGTACTGCATTCACTACACTGAATCCCAACTGATTGACTCAACTCCTCTGCAGTGAACTCTGCTGACTCAACAGAACTAATTGAGGAGAACTCAGACATCTACATGCCTCTTTCTCTTTCTCTTGCTGGCATTAAAGATGTGTGCCACCATACCTCGATTTAAGCTTTTCTTAACCTGAAACTTGCTTTAGATTATGCTCACACTGAACTCAGAGATATGCTTGTCTCCTGGGATTAAAGGTGTGTCTATATTCAAGCCAGATGGCACAGACAAAGAAAATCTTTGGTTGTGTCCCCTTTCCAGAGCAGTCATGTTGCAGGATTAAAATTCCTCTACACATCTTTACCAGGATACGACTGATATTTAGACTTACATATAAAACCAACTTTTTATGATGAACCTCTTTCTAATTAGTCTTTAATTTAATTTCTAGATCTTTTTTCTCCAAGCTGTAGGGCAAACCTGTTGGCACCCAGGACCTCAGCCAATCTTTCCTTGGCTTCTTTCAATTTCTGGATTTGTCTTAAGAAGCCTGCAGATATTTTCCCTTGAGCTTAGATATAGGGTAAGAAAGGTCCACATGAAGATTTCCCAGCCATCAATTGTAGGATGCAGAAAGCACTATTTTGACCCTGGAATTCATCTTGCATTCCTAATATGAGTCTTAAGGGAACTCTCAGAGCCAACAGACTTAAACTTTCACTATCACTACTTAGATATGGCTTCTTTATCATTTCAGAAATATACAAAGCTGGTAATTTTTCTACAGGTTTTCATATTTTTGCCTGAGCCAAATATTAATATCAGAGTTGGAAGTTATTTAAAAAAACAGATCTCTAGAAAATGCAGCTGGTCATCTTACAGGACTGAGAGAAATTATACCTGTTTGATGTTTGTCCTTGACATTACCAGACTATTTTCTTTCTTGAGTATAGTTTTGGACTATTTTATAATATTCTGAACCTGTCCAATAAAGGCAGTGTTTAAAATGTGTGTTCTGGAGGCTCCTTCATAGCTATGGAGCTTGTCTTGATGTCTCTACTACTGAAATACAGGAAAGGATCAGGTTGATGGAATTTGCCCATTCAAATATCTTATAGCTTTTGAAATATGGAATAAATAAAGTAAACTGATAAGCAAAGATTATTAAATTTTGATTGACTGGACAAATAATTGTAACTCAAACAGCTTAAAATACACATTCAGTAAGGAGATAAATCATCACTAAGGACTTTTTTCCCTATGAAATGAAGACATTTGGTAAACATCAATTTTGTTATAATCCCACTATGTTCTCAGATGTTTCTTTGACAATCATCTTTCATGTTCTCTATAACTTCTATATCTGAAATATCTCTATAATGATGTTTTTCACTTGCTGTGAAATAAGAAGCCATTATAAACTTAGCTCTAATGTCATTAGGATATAACAGTAAAAGTACATTTACACTGCAATGCTTAAAGAATTTCTAATCATGACACATGATATCAAATTTTGTACTGATTTTGCACATATTAAACTGGAATTATCAATGTGGATATAAGTTTTCTGCACTTTGGCCATGAAAATAGCTAGAAATCCATTGTCTTTTTTCCAATTAAATGTATTCAGATGAGAAACAAATAAACTGCAATTCTAAATAACATCAAATTGATGCTAAACAAGAACATCTCTTTGGATTTTCAATAATAATCAGTCTTTATCTTTTTATGGTAGAGTTCATTTTGAAAGTGGACAAATTTGTTCAAGCCCATTTGGTATAATGAGATGTAATCTTACAATGTTTAATAGTGATTTCTGTCCCAAGAGCTGCTTTACCCTAAGAGAGTATCGCACATTTTTCTTGCATGGCTCACAAATTGATCTGTGCTCTTTATTTGTTTGTTTGTTTGTTTGTCTGTTTGTGTGTGAGTGTCAGCTTAAGAATCCTCAATTCAGTCAGAGCTGTGACTATAACTCTGAGAGAATATGCATAATTTCAATACCCTACCCAGATGATGAATGTTAAGATATAATATGACATACAAGATATGTACTCACCTATAAGTGGATATTAACCATAAAGTACAGGACAACAATCAACAGACCCAGAAAAATGGTAATAAGGAGGTCCTAAGAATTTCTCTCTCAGAAGGAGAATCTAAATAGAAACCAGGGAAGGATGGAGTGAGGGAACTGGGTAGGAGAGGAAGTGAGGAGGGGAACTGGGATGGTACTCAGTTGTGGAGAGTGGGAGTGGGGAGAGTATTCAGCCATCATTGGGACCCCTTGGTCTTGCAAACTTTACATGCCCCATAGAGGGGAACGCCAAGGCCAAGAAGTGGGAGTGGGTGGATAGGGGAGCAGGGTGAGGGGAGGATATAGGGGACATTCAGGATAGCATTTGAAATGTAAATGAAGAAAATATCTAATAAAATAATTAAAAGGAAAAAAAAATTAAAAATGTTAAAAATAAAAAAGAGAATGGAAATTGGTGTGGAACATCTAAGATGGCTAACTGGAGACGTAGGAAAAGAGGATACTGGTAGTCTATGGTGATAAACCTAGTTGAGATTTTAACAAGAGTGGGATCTACAGACTGAAGTGGCCACTTCCTGTAGCCAGGCTGGACTTCCAGAGGAGGGAGGGGGACATCAATCCACACACAAAGCCTTCAACACCACTCAAATTTGGCTTGCCTGAAAGATGTGCAGGAATAAAATTGGAGTGGAGATTCAGGAAACATCCCAAACCACTGACTGCCCCAACTTGAAACCCATCTGACGTGAGCAAGCCAACCCTGACACAATGAATGATACTCTGCTCTCTGCTCTCCTTACAGACAGGAATCTAGTATAACTGCTTCCTGAGAAGCTTCATCCAATAGCAAATGGAGGCAGAGGTGGAGAGACCCACAGCCAAGCATCATGCTGAGCTCAGGAAGTCTTGTGAAAACTGAGCAATAGAAGTGAGCAACTCAGAGGCGTCACAGATAGCACACGAAGAACTATGGAGTTAATTTACCTGGGAAAGTGAGGGTCCACAGAGCCTGGACCACCAATCAGGGAGCATGCAGAAGCTGAGTCTAGACATTTGTAGAAAACGTGCAGCTTGATCTTCACGTGGGTCCTCTAACAAGTGGAGTGGAGGCTGCCTTGGTCTCTGTTCCCTGAAACTGAATCCCCCTTCCTCATCCATGGATTGCCTGGTTGGGCCTCCTGGGAGAGAATATTTCAAGTCCTACTGGGAAGAGATGCCACAGGGTAGAATGGCCCAGGGGGCATGAGATGAGGGATGGAAACTGTCATCAGGATGAAAAGTGAATTAATCATGGGAGGGAGGAAGAGAGAGAGAGAGAGAGAGACAGAGACAGAGACAGAGACAGAGACAGAGACAGAGAGAGATTGATTGATTGATTTGGGGAGAGCAAGATCTTTCAGAGGGTATAAAAACACTTGAAGCCAAGATTGATGGCTTGAGTTCAATCCTTTTGGTCCACATGGTAGAGTCAGAGAGCCAACTGACCATTGCAGGTTGTCCTTGGAACTCTAAATGATACCCTGGCATGTGTGCATGAGAGTACACACGAGTGCATGTATGCGATCACACTAAATAAATGTCTAAAAAATATACTACATAAAAAATGAAATAAAAACCAGAGTTAACAAATTCTACTTCTTTTTTATGCTCAAGATTTTATTCACCACCCTCCCTGTCCACCCCGACTGTTCCATATCCCATGCCAACTCCTGACCCCCTATCTCCACAAGGATGTCCCTTCCCCCCCACACTACCTGAGCTCTAAACTTCCTAGGGTCTCCAGTCTCATCATCTCTCAATGAACACAAACCCAACAGAACTCTGCCATATGTGTGTTGGGGACTTTACCAGCTGGTTTATGCTGCTTGTTTGCTGGTCCAGTGTTTGAGAGATCTCGGGGGTCCAGATTAATTGAGACTGCTGGTTCTCTTACAAGATCGCCTTCCTCTTTGGCTTCTTTCAGTCTTTCCCTAATTCAGCCACAGGGGTAAGCAACTTCTGTTCATTGGTTGGGTGCAAATATCTGCATCTGACTCTTTCAGTTGCTTGTTGGGTCTTCTGGCCTGCGGTCATGCTAGGTCCCTTTTTGTGAGTACTCCATTGCCTCAGTAATACTGTCAGGCCTTGGGACCTCCCCTTTAGCTGGATCCCACTTTGGGTCTCTAACTAGAACTTCTTTTCCTCGGGCTCCTCTACATTTCCATTCCTGTAATTTTTTTTCAGGCAGGAACAATTATGGGTCTGAGGTGTGACTGTGGGATGGTAACCCCATCCCTCACTTGATACCCTCCCTGTCTTCCTGTTAGAGGTGGGTTAGGTAAGTTCCCTCTCCCTACTGTCTGGAATTTCATCTAAAGTCCTTCCCTTTGAGTCCTGAGAGTCTCTCACCTCCCAGGTCTCTGATGCATTCTGGAGGGTCCCCCCAACCTCCTACCTCCAGAGGTAGGGGGATATGCAGGGAGACTCCACCAGCTCAGAGGATTAAGGGAGGTGACAAAAGGATTATGTGAGGGTGTGACCTGCAGTGAGAAAGATTTAAAGTGATTAAGTAAAAAATAAAATAAAATTTTAAAAAAGGAAATACTTCTTAGAGATTTCTAAAGGAAAGATGTTCAGGAGAACTGAAGAGCTGAAATTCAAATAAAATTTTTTAAATAAAATTTTGACAGCCCATCATCATGGCAACTTTATACTGCATCCTGTCTTTATTTTTCAAGACACTGTATTCTAGCTGCCATATATTCAACATGCATCATATTTTATGTCTAAGGTGATGAGGATATTGGAACATCATCTGAATTAGAGTTTAAAAGAAGCAACAACGGGCTCAGTTTAAATCCCCATCATTGATTAGAGTCACATAAAGAGAATATCAGGATGGTTGAAATTTTGAAGCAAGTTTGGCTTGAGAGCAATTTAAATTGAATACAAACTTGAATCCCTTCAATTTAAACAGACTCTCAGAGGATAAGTACAAGCAACAAACTCCATTTTCTAAGAAAACGGAATGGTTTAAAACCAAGAAGAGCCTTGTTCAAATGTTCTTTCACTCGTTTTCAAGAGTGTAGGTGTATACTCTTTTATATATATATATATATAAATGCTAGTCAATGTTGGGAACTTTGGAGGTCAGAAGCGAGCCTCACATTTCTTGGAGATGAAGTTATAGACAGTTAAACTGCTGAGAACTGAAATTCCTAACTTTTGCAAGCTCAGTATGTATCCTTAACTACTGAGATATAACTCCAGCCCCTTGTGTGAACAAACAACTTGACTGAACCATGGTGGTTAGAGTGGCCGAACAAAATCAGTTTCTTACTTTGAATATGTGGCAGATCATTCATGAGCATCGAGCCTAAACTGAGACTTAATTTACATTTTAATTACTTAAAGAAAGCTATTTATATATTTAGTACAATCAATACACTGGGAGAAAAGAAGACCTGATAGAAGAATTAAGTGGCAGTTTTTGTATATCAATGTATGGACACAGAACGGCAGGGAAGATGAAGAAAAGCAGATGGTTTTAGGGAAATTATGACATACTTTAAAGGCTTCCTGATTAATTGTTAATGGAGTATTGAAATGGACAGAAGAAGTAGTGGAGTAAAGTTCTTTGTAGCAGTACCTGGAGATGCTTAGCTTAAAACAAGACAGACTTTCTCGGAAAAATAAAAACCTTTCTTGAAACATATACACTGGGACATTTATATAGTACCTCCAAATGGAGAAAGCACTGAGACACTGTCAGGTACATGCACCATGTGACAAGAAAATGTGTATTCCAGAGATACAAATTATCTTTGCCAGAATATCCAAATGTGTTAAAGTCTTTTCATGAGATACTTAAGGAATCTTCCAGAGGACATTCTAAGAAACTGAAGTTTCTGAAGAAGCTGAGTCTGAATTAGACATACTGTATGCTCTTCAAACTCAACTGGGTACAATTTTATGTATGCAAAAATGTGAAATGTTATGAAAAAGGAGAAAAACTTATCTTGGTAGACCTTAGTCCCTTTGATAACAATTTACTTTCCACATGTAAAACTCTATGAATATTTTGACTAACCATGACATAATGTTTGTCAAAGTGTAATAAACATATATCTTCCTCTAATCCCGAGCAAAGAATGCTTAGAAAAAGAGCATGAACAATGTACAGATTTCCCTACACTACCAACCTGCTTACTATTTTATCAATTAATAGAGTAAATGTACTATTTATGACTTTCTTTCTTTTGTGACTATAAACATGCATAGACCCTTTCTTCTTGGGAAGTACACTCAGGTTACCCGGAATCTGGGTTAGCTGAGCTTTGATCGTGCATATTTGGTTTAAAACATTTTTTAATGTTCTTTGTAAGAGCAGCTGTGTTTTCTGTCAACATAGCCTTTATTTAAGCCCTGAACATTTCACTTTGTAGAGTCTGATGGAGCAGGACGATGCTAACAAAATAAACGTGCCCAGTATGTTAGTACATATCAGCAAAACAGATTAAGAACATGCTAAAAAAAAAAAACAAAACAAACAAAAAAAAAAAAACCCCAAGAATCAAAGTAGGAAGACAATTTTTTGAGCATATGGAGTCACGGAATCTGTCACCCAGGAGGAACATGGAACTTCAAGTGCTTGGGATTATATGAGGTCTCAAGGGCTCAGACACTTTCTGAAGAAGGTAGAAGTCACAGTGTTTCACAGATGCAAAGGACACTGTCAATCTCTAACTATAATAGATATTAGGTTACACACATAAGAGATAAAAGCCAAAGATATCATCACAACTGTCTGAAAAAATAATGTGTCTGACCAAAATTTATTCAGAAAAAAACAATGGACATGGATGTGTGTGTGTGTCTGTGTGACTGTGTGTGCTTCTGCATGTGTGTGTGTGTTCATGTGTGTGTGAACTCACCTACATTCTTATCCAACTTTCACACTAATAAAAGACTTTCTCATAATTAGCTTTATTTCTTCCCATAGTTTCCCTTTGGCTTATTATTTTCACTTTATGTTCCATTTACTTACTACATAACTTCACTTATTCCCATGTTATATGTTTTTCTTTCTCTCTCTAAATTTAAAATTCTCTCTGTATAATTCAGATTGAATTATTACAGCAGGAGAAATTTCATTTTTAAATCACCTTGTTTAGTACATAAATACTGACTATTCAATTTGCCATGCCTAGCCACTTACATAAATTAAGAATGGTGTTATTTCAAGCTATAAACTATTGTTGAATCCAGAAAACTACAATATATATATATATATATATATATATATATATATATATATATATATTCAGTCTACAGTACAAAATTGAACTTACTTTCACAGGTTAATATGAGCAGTCAAACTTAATGTCTGAGGTTTGGAAATGAGATGTGCCTGGGAGAATGTTCTGGACAAAGTAAATTTATCAAACAACAGAGGTAGAAATAAAGCCTTAAATGTGCTTTTATTGTAAAAATAATCATTTCATTCCAAAGATTATTGCATTGCATATGATAGTTTTGAATTGTTGGTAATTATTAATCTTCTCTACTAGAATAAATGAACTTTTTTTTTCCATGTTCCCTCATTGGATTTTGTTCCTAGTGCTGTTGCCCTCTGGTGGTCACTTTAAAAATGTCTTATTAGAAACATACATTGTATAATTAATTTTCACAATCATATCACAAACGTATCATCATCACAAACGTATGTCAAATTATTACTTACATGAACTGTGACTTTTACTTATAATTTCAGTTCTATATGAGTTTTATTTTCAAAAGAAAATATAGCTTGGATTTCATATAGTAAGTATGGAAAGGATCGTCTTCATTAAGCTTACAATTTGGAATTATCATTGATACTTGCTAATTACCTAGAAAAATAGTGGCAGTGGCAATATCACCAGATTGTGGGATCATAAATGCAACAAATTCTTAGTGGCATAGTTGGATGTCCAAATCTGACAAGTAAGCACCAAAGACAGCAAGCTTTAGGACTTCAGGATGTGTTTCTCTGTCTCTCAGTCTGTCCGTGGGCTTATGCTCCTGTGTCCTGAGGCTACTTATCAAGGACTTACTTAGCCGCATGATGTTCTCTAGGGAAAAATATATTTATCTTCAAAAGTGCCCTAGTTTGTTTTACTATTGCTGTCATGAAACACCCTGACCAAAACCAAAATGCTGAGGGAAGGGGTTATTTGTACTACAGTACCACATCTTTATTCATCATTCATGGAAGTCACAAGAGGAACTCAAGCTGGGCAGGAACCTGGAGGCACAACCTGATGGAAATGCCATGGAGGAGAAAGCTATTTAATGATTTGATCTTTATGGATTGTTCAGCCTGCTTTCTTATAGAACCCAAAACTACCACCCCAGGCTGATATCATCCACAATGGCTGAGACTTCCCATATCAATCACTAAGTAAGAAACTGCCCTATATATAGGCTTGCTTAGAGACCATCCTTTTAGAGATGATTTCCCAAATGAGGAAACATCCTCTCTTATGACTCAAGATTGTGTCAAGTTGACATAAAAGTAGCTACCATAATTGACCACTTTGTAAGTTGACACGCAAACATATCATTAAGCCACAACTTTCCCACAGTCTCACGGATCTAAACACTTTTAAAATTCAGTCTCTTTAAAAACTCCAAAGGTTTGTTGTTGTTGTTGTTGTTGTTGTTGTCTTTTAATTGAAAGTTACCAGAACCACAGGCTCCTATATAGTCACCAATCAGATAAATACTTTCATATTTCAAAAAAGAATAACTAGGGTGCAGTCTTAATACACTTAAAGAAAATCCAAAATATAATTATATAAATAACTGAATGATCAGTGTCTGGAATCTACTCAGGATCTTTGCTTTACCAAAGAACATGTATGAGCTCTCTATATACACTTCTACAGCACATAGATTTGTCTTCTAGACTCCACTTTCTTGGCTTAACTCCATGGCTGCTGCTTTTCTTGAAGGTCACTCCATCTCTAAATTGCTGGGTATTTTGTTACAACTGACCTGCAATTTCATCAATAGCTTTTTTGTGTGCTCTCATTAGGAACTCCAATCCTGCCACACAGGGCAGCTGCTTTCTATGACCCTTTCCTGCCTTCAAAACTAATACACGAGTGACTCTTACACTTCCAGCGCAAGGTGAAAACTTAGCCATCTCTGAAACATATCTTCTGTGGGCTGACCCTGAGAAGGCACTTCCCAGAATATTTCCTCTCAGTGATGCCAACTTCTTCCTAAACATAGCTGATCTTCAATCCCATTTGACTAACATGGAATATCCCAACTAAGCGAAAGTTTTTCTTTAGCGGTTCTAGTCTCCTGTTAATCAAAGCAAATTGCCCAGTTCCTACTGAACAGACGCCACAGATTCGTCACACAAATGGCCTGGTTGCCTCATTGCTTCCCTCTACTACTTCAGAATCCAGGCTTCCACCATCTGTACTTCTCTCAACATTCTTATCTTCCAAATTCCTACAGAACAGCATTCTGAGTTTTCAATGCTAAACGATGTTTTAGATCAAAGTTGCAATGGCGTGCCACAATCCTCCCCAAAGCATGATCAGATTTGTCACAGCAATGGTCCTGGTACCAATTTCTGTCTTAGTTAGGGCTAGGATTGTTTTGAGAAAACACTATGACCAAACTCAAGTTGATGTGGTAAAGGCTTTATCTGCTGTAGGCTTCTACACCACTGTTCATCATTGAAAGATGTCAGAACAAGAACTCAAGCAGGACAAGAAGCTGGAAGCTGGAACTAATGGGGGTATTACTTATTGGTTTGTTTCTTCTCTCTCTCTTTTCTCTCTTCTCTCTCTCTCTCTCTCTCTCTCTCTCTCTCTCTCTCTCTCTCTCTCTCTCTTAGCTATTTTATTTATTTACATTTCAAACATTATATACTTTCCTCATTTCCCATCTGAATACCCTCTATCCCTTCCTCCCTCTCTGGATTCCTGGCCCAGTCATTCCCCTACACAGGGGTAAAGAGCCTTCACAGGACCTAGGGCCTCTCGTCCCATTGATGACTGACCAGGCCATCCTCTGTTACATATGCGACTGGAGCCATGTGTACCCTTTTGTTGGTGGTTTAGTCCCTGAGAACTCTGGGGATACTGGTTGGTTGATATTGTTGTTCTTCCTATGGGGTTGCAAACCCCTTCAGCTCTCACTCTGTGCCCAGTCCAATGGTTGGGTGAGAGCATCCAACTCTGTGTTGGTCAGGCACTGTCTCTCAGGAGACAGCTATATCAGGCTGCTTTCAGCAAACACTTGTTGGCATCTACAATACTGTTTGGGTGTAGTGACTGTAGATGGGATGGATCCTCAAGTGGGACAGTCTCTGGATGGCCTTTCCTTCAGTCTCGGCTCCATGCTTTGTCTCTGTATCTCCTCCCATGGGTATTTTGTTCCCCCTTCTGAGAAGACCAAAGTATCCATACTTTGGTCTTCCTTCTTGAGCTTCATGTGGTCTGTGAATTGTACCTTGAGTAGTCTGAGGTTCTGGGCTAATATTCACATATCAGTGAGTACATACAATGTGTGTAATTTTGTGATCTCACTCAGGATGATATTTTCTAGTTCCACCCATTAGCCTAAGAACAATGAAGTCATTGTTTTCAATAGCTGAGTATTAATCCATTGTGTAAATGTACCACATTTTCTGTATCCATTCCTCTGTTAACGGATATCTGTGTTCTTTCCGGCTTCTTGCTATGATAAATAAGGCTTCTATGAACAGAGTAGAGCATTGCTCAGCCTTCTTTGTTATAGGAACGAGAAGCAGAAGCCATTGATGCTACAATTAAAATGGACTGAGCCATTTCTAATCCAGTACTAATTGTGAAAATGTTCTTAAGACTTTCCTATAGCTCTTGGACTATTGTTGGGCCTTGGTGGAAACTGAGTGGTTAACAATGGTCCACCAGAGCTTCCCATCAGAAGCAGAGTATTATCTGACACACTTAGCCATAAAGTAGTACATGTGCAGGAGCAAATTATTAACATGTGTGGGGGATGTGGACAGTGCCAGGAAACTAAGTAAGGTTGAGTGAATTCAGAATTCCTCGTACGTGAGGATGATGGTCTTTCACCTACCTTCGATAAGATTCCCAGCCTGGAACACATAACCTCAGTTCCCTACATAAGGATTGTGACCTCTGGTCACATAGTATAGAACACAGAGTTCTCCCTACTAATGTGGTATTTAGATAAGTCCTGAGGATTTATTCAATAAGCGTCCCTTCCCAACATTCCTTCCTGCAACAGGTTGACCCTGAGGAAGTGGGTATGCACCTATTCTCCATGATGAACACTGAATAAACAGTTTGGAAGCAAGGACTGCCTCTCTCATCAAGAACCACAGTGGGGGGCAGAGCTATCATTACAGAGCCTTGCCTCCAAAGTCTCCTCCCAGACATTCACCCTTTGGGCAAGCTAGAGTTTCTCCTTCTTCCAGGCCCTGGGCTCATCCTCACATGCCTCTGCAGGGCCCCTTCATTCCGGACCCCACGTTGTTCCTATCAGTGGCTGTGTGCCAGGGAGCTGGGAAAGCTTTGTCTCCACAGCCCCAGCTTGACTCCTTTCTCATCTGGGCTGTGGTCCCCCAGCTTAGGCTGCACTGTTCTCCCACCCTTGACAGTGCACCAGCGCTTACTACAAGCCCAGCACTTGATGGCAGCATATGATAAAATGCAGTCTAATGTCCTGTTTTGCCTGCCAGAGCAGAATCTGCATACCCTGGTGGTGAGAAGGAATGCAGAACCACACAAATGAAAATGGAATATACATGATTGCACATACACAGGCTCTGAAGCAAAATAAACAAAACAAACCAAAAAACAAACAAATAAACCAAAACCAAATTAGATAAAGAATTTTTCCAAGTTCCTATGGCTTCTTCTTTTGCTAAAATGTAGTCTGCTTCCAAACATGTGCCTGTATCATCAGGTTTGGCTTACGAAGAGACCATGAGGGCCCAGTTTAACAGTGGTTCCTCTTGTTATGATGGCACAACTCTGAAGGGGAGAGTTTCAGTATTACAATCTTGCTTCTGGGACAAACTTGAAAGGTATTGGGAAGAGGACATCTTTACAGTATCTCAGTCTTCAGGCAGTACACACGGTCATACATTTGTTTGAGAGACAATTGGCCAGATGGCAATGTGTGCCCAGGGAATTTGAAAAAACATGATGGAGGAACTAGTAAGTAAATATCTGGGGAAGAAGGATGTCTGTAGATCTTTGTAAGTGAGTGAGACATAGGAAAATGCATGAGTCCCATTAAGTGTTCATTGAAAGTGTTCAGGATAAAGGAAGTTTAGTAATAAAGTAGATAGAATTATCTGTTATATAGAAAGCCATATTCCTTCCCCAACGATCACTGTCACTGACCTGTGGGCTCATGAGTAAAGTTACAGAGATGGAGGTTATTCATTGTCATGACAAAAATCACTTCTACTCAACAAGGCTGATCTGGGAGGCTGCAACAGGATTCTCCAGAAGGTTAATATGTGTTGATGCAACATCCAAATCATGGGACAATGTATTCCATATTCAGAACACATGCAATCAAGGCGTGGAAGTGAGGATCCATTTAGTATCACCCATCGTGACCCTTTAGGAAATGTTTTGCTTTCTTTTCCCATGACTTTACATTCTGTTGGCCTAGACTATTTGTTTCCAGCGGGGGATATGCTCATGACAGAAGACACAACAAATGTTGCACTGAATTGGGGGCTCAGACTTCATGACCACTTTGATTTTCTGATGCTCTTAAGCCAAAAGCTGAGAAAGGAATAGCAGTGTTAGGAGGGGTTTTGATGCAAATTAACATGGAGGAAATTGGTTTGGTACTCCACAGTGGAAGTAAGAAAGATTCTGTCTGGAATATAGGAGATCCTTTGGAGCATTTCTTGATGCTCATGCATTCTTGTTTAAAGTCAATAATTAAATACAATAACTTATTTATTTATTTATTTATTTATTTATTTATTTATTTTCATAGTCACTTTTTATTCTAATTGCCCCTGACCTCCTGGGAGACTTACTCTTTCTAATAACCCCCCCCCTTTTATTCCCCTTCTCTTCTCCCCAGAGAAGGGGAAGCTCCTGCTTGGGTACCACCCCATCCTTGGACATTCAGTTTCAGTAAGACTAAGTACTCTCCCACTGAGGCACAAATAGGCAATCCAGGAAGGGGAAAGGATCCAATGGCAGGCAACAGAGTCAGAGGGAGCTTGCATTTGAATTGTTATGGGACACACATAAAAACCAAGCTGCATATCTGCTACATATGTGTAGGTGATGTAGACCCAGCCCCTGCAGGCTCTTTGTCTGGTAGTTTAATCTCTATGTGCCTCCATGGGCCCAGGTTAGTTGACACTGTAGATATTTTTTGTGGTGTCATTGACCTCAGCAGCATTCTCACTCAGTTCCATTACCCAGTCTTCCACAAGATTTTCAAACACCATGTGCTGTCTGGCTGTGGGTCTCTGCATCTGTTTCCACCCTCTGCTGGATGAAACCTCCCAGAAGATAATTATGCTAGACTCCTGTCTGAAAGCAGAGCAGAGTATGATTCATTGTGACTGGGATTGGCTGTCTTATATTGGATGTGTCTTAAACCTCATGCTATTGGCATAAAAACAGACAGATTAATTAATAGAATAGAACACCCAGAAATAAACCCATACAACCATGGCCACTTGAATTAGAAAGAATACAATAGAAAAATAAAAAGCATTTTTAAAAAATGGTACTGGTCTAACTGTGTACAAATAGAACTATACCTATCACCCTGAATAAAACTTAAGTCCAAGTGAATGAAAGACCTCAAAATAAAACAATATACACTGAATGTAATAGAAGACAAATTGGGAAGTGCCTTGAACATACAGGCACAGGAGACAAATTCCTGAATAGAACAACAATAGCACAGGCAGTAAGATCAAACATTAATAAATAGGACCTCACAAAACTGAAAAGATCCTGTAAGGTTAAGAATACCATTAATAGGACAAAACTGCAGCATACAGAATAGGAAAAGAACTTCACCAACATCTAACAGAGGGCTAATATCCAAAATATTAATCTGTGGTGATCTGGATCAATTCACTCTCCAAATACTTCCTCTACTGTTTGTTTAAGGGCATCAGAAAATCAAAGTGACCAGGAAGTCTAAGCTTCCAGTTCAATGCAACAGAGGAGCAATATCCAAAACACAAAGAACTCAAAACATTAGACATCTACAAACCAAGCAACCCAATTTAAAAAATGGGTACAGAGGTAAACCGAATTCTCAAAGAGGAATCTCTAATGGCCAAGAAACCCTTAAAGAATTATCCAACATCCTTAGTCATCAAGGAAATGCAAATCCAAACCGAACGGCTAAGAATCAAAAACTCAAGTGAGAGAACATGTTGTTGAGGATGTGGAGCAACGGGAACACTCCTCCCATGCTAGTAGGTGTGAAAACCAGTACAGCATCTTTGGAACTCAATTGGTGCTTTCTCTGAAAACTGTAAATACAATAACTTATTCCAGACAGAATAATGAAGGAAGCAGACCTGTCAGGAATGAAGGCATGGGTTACTCCTCCAGGGAAGCAAACAAAGCCTATTGATGTGCTTGCTGGGCGGGGGTGGGGGGATGAAGACAGAATGAACAGTAGAGAAAGGATGTTATAAGTACTAACTAATGCCAAAGACTTGTTGAAGAAATAGAAGATTATAACTGCCATAAGTGTTTCTGTCACATATTGATAAGAAGATGTTTGTAAAAATATTTGATTTTTCCATCCTGGAATACTTTATTGTATAATGTGATATTAGTAAAGAGAATAGTGGTTATATTATTGAAGCTTTAAGCTATTGAAAAAAATATCCCTGTAAGGACATCGATAAGTATTCTAAAATTTGTAATATATTTGAGATTTTACATGGGGTAGTTGTACCGTGTTAGGCATAATTATGAGCTGGTTAAATGTATAATGCGTCTGGAATTCTACATGTGATAGTTCTATCATGTTAGTCAAATTTTGATATGGTTATTTCTTTCATTTGGTCAATAAGCATAACATTAAGGAAATATGATTTGTCTTGTGTTAAAAAGACATGGACTAGTGATAGCTATTCCTGGTTGTGAACTTGGTTACCTCTGAAATGTACTAAAATCCAAGGAGCTAGATACACTTTAGAGAACTTTTTCCTTTATTACATCATGTAAAATAGAACGAGTGACTTTTAGTCTGGCCCATACATTCTCAGCATCCTATCTTAAGGATAGAGAAAAGGGAAGCTTTCCTCCATTATACTTCTCCTTACTTCTTCACTGACATTGGAACTTACTTCTTCAAGTTTCGGTACTATACCCAAGACCAGTTGAGACATCAAGCTTTCTGAACTGGACAGTTACTAGGTTCTTGAATTTTTCTCTTTATAGAATGTTAGACTAGCTGGACCTTTAGTCTGTGAGCCACTCTAATGAATCCCATTCACACTCCTTCTACCAGTTCTCTTACTCTAGAAAACCCTCATTCAATCAGTAGTTACTCAGTACCTTGGAATGAATTTTTGCTTGAATCAATTTTTTCACTATTTTAAATAAATTATATATTTTTAGTATTTGTAATTAGATTTTTAAAGTAATATTTTCTTCTATTCAGCTATAAAAAACAATGACTTCATGAAATACTTAGGCAAATGGGTGGAACTAGAAAATATAGTCCTGAGTGAGATAACCCAATCATAAAAGAATACATAAGATATGCACTCACTGATAAGTGGATATTAACTCAAAACCTCAGAATATCCAAGATACAATTCACAGAGAACATGAAGCTCAAGAAGAAGAAAGACCAAAGTGTGGGTGCTTTGGCCCTTCTTAGAAGGGGGAACAAAATACTCACAAGAACAAATATGGAGACAAAGTGAGGAGCAGAGACTGAAGGAAAGGCCATCCAGAGGCTGCCCCACCTAGGGATTTATCCCATATACAGACACCAAACCCAGACACTATTTTGGATGCCAAAAAGTGCTTGCATATAGGAGTCTGATGTAGCTGTCTCCTGAGAGGCTCTGCCAGAGCCAAACCAAGACAGATGTGGATGCTTGCAGCCAAACACTGGACTGAGCACAGGATCCCCAATGGAGGAGTTAGAGAAAGGACTGAAGGAGCTGAAGGGTTTTGCAGCCCCATAGGAAGAATGACCCCCCCACCCAGAGTTCCCAGGGACTAAACAACCAACCAAAGAGTACACATGGAGGGACCTATAGCTCCAACTGCATATATAGCAGAAGATGGCCTTGTTTGACATCAATGGGAGGAGAAGCTCTTGCTCCTGTGAAGGCTCGATGCCCCAGTGTAGGGGAATGCAAGGGTCAGGAGGCAGGAATGAGTGAGTGGGTGGAGGAACATTCCCCAAGAAGCAGAGGGTGAGGGATGGGATATGGGGATTCTATGGGGGAAACTGGGAAAGAGGATAACATTAGAAGTATAAATAAAGAAAATATCTAATAAAAAGTAATATTTCCTACATGGTTTTCTTCAAAATTTCTCATCATGAAGAGAAAGTTACAATGTTAACATTTAAAATATTCCCCTGTCAGTTCTTCAAAATCAGTTAGGAATAGGAAAGGGGACTTTAGAAAATGAACCACAGACATACAATTATATTTCATGTAAAAATTCTAGTCACTTTGGAACTGGGAATGTTTAATTCACCTTCAGTTTCCACATGTAGAAGAGAGCTCCACAAAGATCGCAAGAAATTCATGGCTACCCTCATCTACACAGAAAGGTCTATGCTCTTTTGACTACAGTAGCCCCTTCCTATAATAAATAAGGTTAAGACTAATAACTGATTTCTTTTGGAATTAAATTTTATCTATTACAAAGCTATCTTTATTTCAAATAACAGATCAATTAGCACATAGTATGATTCTCCATATTGGACCAAAACATTTTTTTTCATAGAAAAGAGCAAACAACAAATTGGAAGGCAGTATTTCTGATTGCCAAGATAATATTAAAACATGAAGGAAATAATGTGCATTTGTTAATGTCAGTAATTCTGACCATCCTGACATTTTAAACCAGTAGCTGATATAATTTACATAAACCAGAAGTGTTATATCATTCCTTAGGCAGACTGTATTATTGTACATGCATTTATTTTAGGATGTTTTTTTTGTCATGAGATTTTAGCAATGGCAGTAATGAGCGTGAGGCTCAAGATTCCCTCTCACTCAAAGAACACATGGTCTGTGGGTGGAATGGAATGCTGCCTCTCATCGAGTTTTTCCTCAGGAGAAACACCACATTTCTAGAAGAAATGCAAACCCTGCAGCTTGGACTCCATCATAGTCTCTTGGGCAAATTCTAAAAAAGGCAGTATACAAATCCCACAATTTATCCATCTAGTCTTGAGACGTCCGCAAGAGAACATGCCTCTTGCTTGCGTGTGTCTGTGTGTGTGTGTGTGTGTGTGTGTGTGTGTGTGTGTGTGATTATGCCACAGAAAGTTTGTAAAGGTATAGATGTACGAAAACAACAATCCATGATTGGTGACATTTCTTTCCTTCTATTAAAATGGTTCCTGGTATCAAAATCAATTCAGCAACCTGAAAGGTAAGCTTCTTTTCCCAGTGAGCTTTCTGGCCAGCACCTGATCAAAACTTTTTGTTGTTGAGATCTCTGGATTACCTTTCCAAGTTGAGGAAAGTTGCAAATTGTGTTAGTTATATGATCTGCCACTAGAATTCCTGATGGCCAAGCAATATATTTCTTCTTTGAGAGTTTTGACATGTCAGGTCCTGCCCAAAACTCCTGATTCAAAATCTACATCTGAACATAATCTCTGGGTGATCCATATATAAATTAAAATCTCAACATATACCATACAGACACTTGCACATTCACATATATTGAGGCATCATTTGCATTAACAAAGCTGTGAAGTTGGCGTAGGTGTTATTAGATTAATAAATAAAGAAAAGAAGGCTTCTATTTAAAAAGTGGCATTTTGTTCAGCCATATTAATGAGTGATATTGTGCAGTTTTCTGGAAAACATATGCACGTTGATATAAACTTATTAAGAACAATATGCTAGAGTTCAAAAGTCAAATAGCATATTTATTTTCTCTGATTTTTGGACCATAGACATATGTTCCCTGATCTTTGTAGAATTCCAGTTGTGTCCCACACACTGGCTAGTTTTCAAGTTTAGCTTTTTTGTTTCAAACCATTTCCTGATATACTGGTATTTTCATATTGAGCTGGAATCCCCCATTACATCTCAAAAATTGTATTTACTTGGTCTTGTTTGAGGTTTTTCTCCTCATGTGTGCCTCCAGATTGAACTCATAGCTTTATACTTCTGGAGCTTCCTTCTGATAATTTTTAGATGATCATAATTTATTCTATAAATTTTTATTTCAATATGCGATAACATATACCAAAGAGTAACTTTAGGAAGAAACCTGTCAATCCAACTCCACAATCCAGCAACGGGCAATGCAGCTTCACCAAACCTCTATAGCAATTTCTAACATAGAGCAGAATAACATCCATAGCAGGACCAGGGGACCAAAGAAGAAAGAGTTAGATATAGAATTCTAATATTAGTGTAATGACTACGATGCTAACTTTATCAATCACTTTATAAATTGTACATAAAATTGAATGGGCATAGGAGTGTTTTAGGATTAAACGAGTTATAAACATTAATACATACACAGAAATTACTCATAACATTTCATCATGAACATAACCAAAGATATATCTTATCTGAATCTGGGCCAAGTTCTCTCATATATTTTGTATCGCATGATCAAAATATATGAAAAGTAGGAGAACAAAAGAAATATTAATTTTTAAAATATATACATGAATAAAATTGAGCTACATGACATCTTACAATTCAAATCAATAGTAAAAATTCATTTACTCAGTACTGGTGACTGGATCTAGGGTCTTAATTCTGCTAAGAAGTATTTTAAAACTGAGCTGATCCAAATCCTTTCAGCTTCCATTATTATTAGTATACTTGGATGTGTGCTTTCTTTATGGTGAGATGAGCCAAACTTGTACCCAAAGAGAAACTACACATCCAAATATACTAATTAAAAGGAAATTGAAAAGATATAGGTCAGCTTCATTTAAAAATACTTTTCATAAGGAGGGCCCCGAGTGTAATCTCCAGCACTGAAAAACTGAATATTTAATATTTTACTAAATTTTTATTTAAGTAAACACAGCCATAATATTTTAAAATCAGCAACAGGAAAGGCTGAAGTGTTTAAAAACAGAAATCATTGCAACAACAACCAAGCAAAGAACAATACAATTATCTAATAATAATACAACATTAATATTAAGCAATAATATCATTTAATTATTTAGTAATATAATTGCACATGTTAGAAAATAGTAAAGAATATCAAAATAGAAATTGTTAGTCATGATTTTGAATTAAAGATAAAGAACAGAGAGGCTTATCAGAAAAATTAGAAAGGGTGGGAGAATTTGCTTGGGGTATGAAGATGCATGCTAAGCTGGCCTGGCACATAAGTGAAATGTCCATAATCCATACAAAGATTTCAGGGTAAAATTAGCTTTTTGAAGTAGCCAATCAACCTCATCATAAATTCTGGAGCAACTATCCCTACACATACAATTATCCATATACAATAATAATAAAAAATTGTTTAAAATATTATCAATAATAATAATAGTAAAGACAAGAATGATATGAACTACTATGGTTAAAATGTTTAAAGTATAACAAAATTCTGTTATGTTTCTGATTTTAGAAATTTTGTTCAGTTTCTGATTTTTATTTATGAAATAACATATATTACACTTGTAGAAAAAGGAATCATATTGCTAAATTGCAAAATAGATTTGGGAGTGTACTTCTGAGCTTCCCTCCAGGAATCTATGACAAGAATTATAGCAATATTATCTGTGATTCTTTGAAATTCTCATTTGTATCAGTCAGTTTGTTCTATTACTCATAAATATTAGTCTGCACTAGTGTTACTTCTACATTTTGTATTGAGTTTTGCAATTGTAACTAACTTCTGATTACCAAAATATGTTAGGTGGACATACACTGCTATAGCACAATATCATATCAACAAGAATTTATAAGCTCACAGCTATGAAGTCTGGGATCCTGATATCGTGTTGTCAGTACAGGCAAGCATTTTAATTAGACCCCTTCCCAGATTGTATAGGGCTGTGTTCTTCATTGTGCATGTACACAAAGAAAGAGGGACCAAATTTATTTTCCCCAGACTAGGACCTATTTTAACCTTAAATACTTCTGTTTTCAAATACATTCACTTTAAAACTTGCAGTTTTGGTATATGAATGGAGACAGGAGATCAATTATATTATATTCAAAATATATTCATTCAGCCCCAAGGTGTTAATTTGTTCCAGTAGTAATGTTGAACTCTAAAGAGCATCTAAGTGTGTAAACCAGACATGGAGAAGACTTAAGATTCAGCTTCTACTGGAGATGAAACTCATCCATATTACTGAATCTGTAAAAGAGTGGTAATGAGTTGCAAAAATGCCTTGTAAGCTAGACATAGGCGGCATCCTCAATCCAAAAGGAAGGGGATAAAATGTGACAGTGGGTCTCATGCAACTCTAAAGCCTACAGCATTAAAATTATATAAATTGTTAATTATGGCTTTTAAAAGTGTTTATTTAATTCATTGCCTCTGGAAGTTCAAAGACATCATGCCAGGAACCACATGTTCTGAGGAGTGGTTGTTCTGAGGTTTGTGTTGAAAACTTCATCAGAATAGCTCCGTCCCCTTTCTCAAGTCACTCTTCAATCCTGGTGCATATTTTGAGGCATTTGTCCTACTGATACTTCGCAAGAGTATAATCTGTCCTTAGTCAACTTGGTTTTCCATAGAATACCACCTAAGATTAAGTAGCTTAAAAGGGGGGAAAGTATTTATTTATTTGCTGTTCTGAAGTCTAAAAATTGTAGAATATGCAGACTAACAAGGTCAGATTTTGGTGAAGTTTCTCTCCAGCTTGCAGAGGATGACCATTTCATCAGAAGGCATTTCTTCAGGGATGAACTCGGGGAGAAAGGCTACGATCTCAGAGCCCCTCTGTGTTTCTAGTGTCAAATTATATTTTCTACATCCATCCATTAGGAAAACAAATTCATCATAGTATTTGGTTCATCTTAATTATCTCATTTGTAGGTTCCCATGTAGTCAAGATATGTATTAGACCTTCAACATAGGATTTTGGAGGAGGAACAGAATTTTAAAAGAATGCAAAGATAGATTTATTATACCATTTTATATTTTATATACATATTTATTATTTATATTTTATAAATACATAGCATGTATTATGATCAAAATAATACACACTAACACTTACATCTCCCTCTATACTCTCCAAAATATCCCTTCCTAATTATGTCCTCTCTTCCAATGTTGCTCAGTGAGGGGTTGGTCTCCCTAGGGTCACATACTATTACTCACTTACTATTTAGTATCTTAGGAAGCCATGTATGTCTTCATTTTATACTTTTCATTTTAGAATTTATCTGAATAAGACTTAGTATAACACTTCTTTTTATGCATGAATGTAAGTGTTTAGGAAAAAAAAAAAAAGTGTTGTTTCAATTTATCCAGATAACAGAGTAAATTTCCAGATAAGACAAAAGATCTCATTTGTAGAATTTGACTGAATAAAATCTTGAAAAATTTAAGTTTTGAGGAATTAAAACTCTAATTATCTTGCCATTTTTAGCATAGAGTTAGTAATCCACGTCCTCCATTGTTATAACAGGACAAGGAGATATTAAAAAGATCTAAAAATTATCTATTTCCATGTATTATGGATCCTAGAAAAGCTTTAAATCTGTTTTATTTTGATTCAAAACATTTTCCCCAGTTTTAAGCATATAGCACTTGGGCCCCAGCTGGTGGCACTATGACAGGACAGGGGTTGATGGTGTTGCTTTGCTGCAGGAAGTATAATGGCACTTGGTGCCAGTTTGATAATCCAAACCTCATACCAGTCCCCAGTCTCCAGATCAGGTTCATGCTTTAGTTTACGTGTAACAGTTTCTCTGCCAGTTTCCTAGGAGACCTAAACATTCCACCTTGCACCTTAACCAGGAAGGTAAGCAGCTCAAAATAGCTTCAGGAAGTCCCTGAAACGTTCCAGATTTCCTAGGCTCTTCCCTCCCAGAATAAATAAACCTAGGAACTCAGAAGACTGTAATGAGTGCAGACCCGCTGCCTGAAAGAACCAGACACCAGCATAGGTACCTGGAAGAAAGTTTGGACCAACAGAAGTCCTCGGAAAGTATACATTTCAACCTTTTGTTATACAACACGAAGGTATGATTTTGTGTTTGTTTGTTTTGTTTTCATAACTGGTTCATTTCACACCCTGATGCCATGGTGGACAATTATTTTACTAGGACCATCAGCAAAAATAATGTCTTTCTTTTGTAGGTTATTTTTTGGTCATTCTTTTTTTATATCACAGCAACTTAGAATACCCAAGATACATTTTGCAAAACACAAGAAAACCAAGAAGGATGACCATCGTGTGGATACTTCATTCCTCCTTAGAATAAGAAACAAAATACCCATGAAAGGATATAAGTACAGAGACAAAATTTAGAGCTAAGATGAAAGAATGGACTATAATCTATATTTTATGCCCCTTCATGTTTGAGAACCGAGAAAAGTAGGCTTACAAGCTGGAATAAAAAATCTATATTTGGAATCTATCTTTTCCTATCAAAAATAACAGGTAGAGATTCTGTCTTTATTGAAATAATCCAATGTATGTCAGACTTCCATCCCATACATAAAAATTCCATGCTTATACAAGGGGTTGTGGACTTAACCATAATCAACTTGATTTCATATGCTTTTATGTCGAAAATGAAACTTGATCCTAGTACTGAATTTTCTTGCCAAATACTATAGGAGATGATTTAACCAGGGTTACCATTACTGTCATAGAGCACCATAACCAGACAAGTTGGGGAGGGGAGTTTTTATTTGGCTTATCCTTCTACATCATAGTGTGTCACAGAAGGGAGTTAGGACAGGAAGTCATGGGGCAGGGACTTGGAGGCAGGAACTGGTACAGAGTCCACAGGGAATTCTGCTTACCTGCTTGCTTCTCATGGCTGACACAGCCTGCTTTCTTATAGAACTCAGTAACACTGTTCCAGGAATGGTACCATCCACAAAGTGCTAAGCCCTCTCCGATTATTCAGTAATTAACAAAATGCCATACAGCCATTCCCCCCCTCTCTCTCTCTCTCTCTCTCTCTCTCTCTCTCTCTCTCTCTCTCTCTCTCTCTCATTTTTTGAAAGAGAATATAAAGTCTTTATTCCAGTTTTGATTTCACTGTAATGTTTTCCCCTTTTTATCATGGATACGTGAATTCATCTCTTTGTGTATAAGTAGACCATCTTGGCATTCAAAAAGTATCTAAATTCTTTTATTCCTATGAGGTAGTGGTTGTGAAAATTCAGGTTTGCTTTAAATTCCACTGACTGTTAGTACAATAGCACTCAAAAATGTCTAGTTACTGAAAATGCAATGTGACACTGACTAACATGAAGTGATTTTTAAAAAACTGTTCTTGAAGGAAGGAATTTTATAAACTGAAAATTTTCTCTTACACTGCTAATTTAAATTATTAATTTTATTAATTCAATGCATTATTATTAATGCATTATTTAAACTATAAATTTTAGAATGCTACATATAAAAATAAAGTATGGCTTTTAATATTTTAAAACTGATCCAAATAAATCAGCTGCATGTGTAGCAGAGGATGGCCTTGTTGGACATCAATGGGAGGAGAGGCCCTTGGTCCTGAGAGAGCTCAATGTCCCAGTGTAGGGGAATGCCAGGACAGGGAAGCAGAAGTGGGTGGGTTGGTGAGCAGGGGTCAGGGGATGGGATAGGTGGTTTTCCTTTTCCAAGGGGAAATCAGGAAAAGGGATAACATTCGAAATGCAAATAAAGAAAATACCCAATTTAAAAAAAAGAGAAAGAGAATCAGGGATTTAACTCAAATTGATAGCAGATTAAATAATATCATACAGCCATATCTTATGGATGCAGTTTGCCCATTAAAATGCCATCCTTTCCCAAGCTCTATTGGGTCAAGTTGATGGAAAACTAGCCTGCATAGGAGGTGGAATGCATTTGTACTGAACAGGCTTCACTCCTTTTATGCCTGACAAAAGATTATATATAAGTCAATCTAAGCTTCCACTTTTAGTTTTCTAGGTTCAGTTGTATAGCCTATCAATGGAATTTTGTATTGGAGTAGTAGAACCCATAGCTTCCAAATTCTTGGCACATAACTCAAAGTATTATGTCCCCACCAGGTTATGCCAAGCCATTGTTAGTAATTCCCCACCATCTATGATCCTTTAACCATCAGTAACAAGGCCTTGACATTCACAAGAATGTCAAATTGTTCTTGTTTTATATTATCTACCACTCAAAGTATAAACAACTAAAAAAAACAAGACAAAGCAAAACAACAACAAAAACAACAACAAAAGAGAGCAGTGTAGCTTGGGTTTCACAGAGATTAAAGCAAGCATCCAAGATTTGTGAATCAGATGGTATACAGTGGGGTGAGAAAGGTCACTTGCAGTTGCAATAAAAAGAAGCAATTACTTCAAAAGGAAGTGATCTGTTGTGAAGAGTCCTTTACAACAAATGACCTTAGTGAACAAGGACCATTCCATAGCTAAATAGCTGCACAGAACTGGGCCACACTGACCCCAAACAGCCTACCATTTAAAATTCTGCCATTGTCAGTCATCTTAAAATGATAGGCACTCAGGTATGAATCTTTGAATGAAGTGAATCTGAATAATGCCATATAGGTATGGTTGGTAATACTAAAATATTTAACTCTAGAGTCAAGAACAGAGATTTGTGTGCCACAAATCAACATTCATCATGATTATAAATGCACTGTGAGACCTGGATGAGAAATTTCATATTTCAAATACTAAAATAATTACATATGGATCTTTTTTTGCAACTCTTCATTTTATCTCTGGTTTCTTTGCTTGCTGTGTCCTGCATAGCCTATCACCTTGACTTGAATCAGATCCTAAATGAATGAAAAAAGAGAGAGAGAGAGAGACATACAAGGCACATGTACATAAAAGCTAGGTTCAAGTGGCATGTGTTCTCTTTGCTGAAGTAGAAAAGAGTCCGAACCTCAGCTTGTTTATTATGTACAGAACAATGGGGCTATGACAGAGTTAGTCTCCACAGGAGAGCAGTCACAGGCTATAGATATCTGGGAGGAGGAAGGTGCATGTAATAGTCAGTAATTCACAAACCGTCACATGTGGGCAAATGGAATGCTTTGTGAGTCTAAGCCTGAGCATAGAGAATTATACAGAGAAATCCTGTCTCGAAAAACAACAACAACAACAACAACAACAACAAAATCACTACATAGTACTGGCTATTTATTAAATGAGCGTACTTTAGAACAAGAAAGTTTGTGAAATATACAAGGCTTTCAATTGAAATGTTAGTAGTATTTAGACCTGTTTTGACTTAGGGAGCCAACAGGACCTTGACATTAATCAAAGAGAACTATGCTTTGTATCCAGCTATAAGGAGAATGGAGCTGTTTTCCACCAGAATCATGTTTAAGAATCTGGTGTCAATAAATGAAAGATTGGTGCACACACCCCATTCAATAAACACTGAAAAGACTATGCCCACCCAGGAAGCTATCATCACCATGAAGGACATTAGCTTTAGAAGCCAGCTAAAAAGTCTAATGACCAACATGATAACTTCAAAGGCAGGGGTGGCATCTTTGGCACTAGTCACTTCACTAAAAGAGATAATTCTTCTCATGCTCCATTACCAAAGCCAGGATGAGTCTGCCAAACCTTCCGCATTGGCCTGGCTCTGCTCATTTCTTCCTGGTGGTCTTACATCCTCACACTGTCCCAATGGCCTCTGTGAAGGAGGCAAATGAGAACTTTCTCTCTGCCCCATGAGATTAACATCATGCACCATATATAAAATGTATTCCAGTGTTAACTTGGATTTGCAAGCTCAGACTGCTCTTGCATTCCTTGTGTAACTGACAATTATCCTGAACTCTAGATCCCCCTATTCTAACTTCCCAAGTGCAGCTAGGGCCACTGCACATGGTTCCTTTTGTTTGTCGTTCTTGACACTCATCTTGATTGCCCTGACTGTTCTGAAACCCATGGCATGCTTTATGCCCCAAAATTTGAATTTCTGGAATCACAGATTTTTACCACTATTCCTGCACTGGGATTCTTTTCAGGTCCCAGCTAACTTTTCAACATCTTCAGACAAAACTATTCTTCTCTTAAAGGGAGGGCAAGAATCTCCTGCTTAGTTATAAATAACCTTCTAATAGTCTCTCTTCATCTCCTGTGGTCTTAGGGTCATGTTAGACTGTTAGTGGTTAGTGATGGTTTTGAGCTGCTACCCTCAATAGAAGACCCTCCCCATGCCCATTTTACCTTCCTGCCTCAGAATTCTGTGTTCCTCGTATTTTCCTTGTATACTTAGGAGTGTTTCAAGTACTCATGGACATGGCACAAGTCACCTAATTTTCCCCTTCCCCCCTCTCTTTGTCCCTCTCCCCCTCTTGTTCTCTTTCTGCCTCCTTCCCTCCTTCTCTGTCCCTCTGCTTCCTTCCATCCCTCCCTCCCATGCCCCTCTCTCTTTTTTTGACAAAGTCTCATGTAATTCTTCAGGCTGCTCTTTTAGCTCAAAGTATAGATGCGCCTATCTTCCAATTCCCTTCACCCATCAGATCCTAGAATTATAGGTGTGCACCACCATGCCTGAATTTCTACCATATAAAATCAAAGTTGTTTAAAACACAAAATGTATATAGATACACATGTATATATGTATAGGAATCCCATGTTTGTAGTTTTTAAAAGAGCAAATAAATATAATGTATAATATAGACTTCTGCTCAACTTGTGAAGTCAATTCACCATTGTTACAGACCCTTTTAAAATTCTTCTATACCTGTGAAAGTTTATGTTTATATTTTTCTTTCATTAACCTAGGATTCATATTGAAGAACAAAAGGAAAATAAAAATAAGATATCAATTTGTTGTATAAGGTTGACATATGTATACATCCATCTAAAACAGATAATTAATACTTAGGATAATTAATAATTTGTAAATATTATATTTATATTTTAGCCCACTTGAAATATGTACAGATATGAAAACAAAAATATATTTCTCATATGTGTTACAGAAAGATTTAAGTTGCACCCTGAAGAGTTGAAGAATGTAAATTCATATTAGAAATCAAAATTATTGAGAATTCAGATATCTGATATTTTAAAAGATCACATTGAAAATAATGTGATCAAATTATTCACAAATTAAACTTTTATAGTTATAGAATGAATCTGTGTTAGACTCTACTGAAATGACTGTGATTTTTCAAAGCAATGGATCTGATTTCCAGTGTATAATTTAAAATTATTATAATAATCATGCAAGAAATAAAATATTAGGAATGCAGACCTCCTAGGATTTGGAGGAGAGGTAAATCACAGAATCATTTGTGCAAAGATGAAATGTGGAGTCAGGATTAAATACATTAAAAAGTTTGAAAAGCTGAAGAAACTCAAGGCAAATTAAAGGGAAAAGAATTATTGAGAAGTTATTTTCTTAAAAGTTTTGAGCTCAAGAAACAAATATGATGGCCAATTGTCTGACGTAAGGGATATTTCATAAAATACTCCAAGAAAATATTTCACCTACATACCATCTTCTATGTTAATATTAAGTAAGTTGTACATGAAGAATATATATATATATATATATATGAAAGTATATTATATATTCATAAGTATATATATATATATATATATATATATATATATATATATATACTTTCATAATTTTTGTTCAAACTGGGGAGAAGTCTCCATCAGTAAAATGATTGCTTCTCATGATTGGAGTCTCTGGCTCAGATACATGGAAGCATGCTTGGCAAGGCATGCTTCCAACCCAAACTGAGGACATGACTTAAAGACAGATCCTAGGGTCTTTCATGCCAGCAAGTGCAGATGAAACAGTAAGTGGTGGATTCAATAAAGAATGTCTCAAATAATAAGTGAGAAAACTGGCTGAGGAAGAAATGTGACATCACCCTCTGTCTTCTACATGTTCCTACACTGGTTCCTGTACCAGTGTGTAGAACACACATGCACACACACACACACACACACACACACACACACTCACAGACACAAACACATACACATACACACACGCACACACACACACACATATACACACACACACAGACACACACACACACAAAGTAACATGTGCTCTGTTATTTATACTCTGTGCTTTGTACTGTCAACAAAGAAACAAAATAATACTATATTTTATTCTAAAGTTCTAACACATGAATGAATGCTTTTTGAATCCTTTTCATATTTCAATGGAACTAAGAATTAAACCTATGTACTGACCAATATTTGAAAGAGAATTGCAGAAAAGTTAAAAGTAGTAGAAGATTTTAAAAAAAGATAAGGAATTAAAGAAACCAGAACATGTTACAATGTGTATAAAAATGTCTAAGAACACATTCAACTAAAGTTAAAGATATTCAAAACTATATATATGTATATATATATATATATTCTATATTCTATATCTATATTCTATAACTTAGAATTCTAAAAGTCTTCATGAAAGCAAATATAAATATTTCCCTGTGTAATACAGTATATGAAGTATTTTTTCCAAATTCTTTCCTTTCAAAAATAAGAGATTATTTAAGATAATTTAAGACTATTTCAAAAAGCAAAAAGGATATTACAAAAAAATAAAAACAAATATTAAATCATAAGAAAGTTCATTTTGCAACTTCTAGATTTTTTTTTTTAGTTGCTGAGATTTAATCCTGAATGGCCAAAATAGTTACAGATTACTTATAGTACCATGACATTCCTGGTATACATATTCTATAAATAGTAAGGATGTAAGAGAAGCTAATTTTTCATTCCTTCAATTAGATCAAAAGCACAGAAAACCTATGATTATTGATCATATCAAATTTTACTATTTGGAATCCAGCCACAAATAGACTAAATCACCAACCAAAGAGTACACAACAGGGAACCCAGGGTTGCAGCTTGATTTGTAGCAGAGAATGGCCTTAGCGGCCATCACTGGGAGGGGGGCCCCTTGGTCCTATGGAGGCTCAATGACCTAGGGTAGGGGAATGCTAGGGCTCTGAGGCTCTGAGTGGGGGTGCATGTGGGAGAGCACCCTCATAGAGGCAGGGGAGGGGATAAGGGACCTGTGGAGGGGAAACTGGGAAGGGGGATAGCATTTGAAATGTAAATAAATAAAATAACCAAAAAATTTATACACACACACACACACACACACACACACACACACACACGCACACACTGGAAGTCAGTCATTTCTAATATATCCAAGAGTGGCACTGGTTGCCCTACTGAAGAGAACACAAGGCATCAAAGCCTGAATTGAAGGAAATCATATTTACTGTGTAACATTCTGTGCACTTTCAGTGGAGCTCCTTAAACATATCTAGTCAAAGAATGGATGTACACAGACACAAAAACACTGGCCCCTTCTGACCACTTCCCCCCTGTTCACTTCTGCAGTTCTCTTTATCTCATTCTCTTATTTTTTTCATATCATATATATATATATATATATATATATATATATATATATATATATATATCTTACAACAGTAGAGTCTATTGTTAATTATCCAGTTAACTTTTGTATTAAAATATTATCTTGAAATGGTTTGCATGCATTCTGTACTTTATTTTAGTCTGCCTCTTTTATTTCTATTTTCTTGATTTAATATATGCCATGATAGTTTTGAGATCTGTGATGATTGGTACAGCTTATCCTGAAATTCAAGAGCTTTGAAATGATTTTCAAGGAGTTATCACTGAGGGAATATGGAGTATGAGGAAATGAAGGAAACAAGTATGGTCTAAGGAAAGTGATTTATTGCTGATTTGTAAATGTAAATAGACGTGATCAGACTTGCAGAAAATATAACTGCCATTTCCCAATACGGGAAAATATGATTTGTTTGGTATTATTGTATATATCTAAATTAACTGGTCTACACAGTATGCTCACTCTTTTTATTTCCTTTACTTTAAAATAGAGCTTATCTGAATCCATATATTTCTTCAAAGTCTATGAAGAAACTAACATATTAGTTTATCTTTCATAGATGAATATTAATATATAAATTAACACACTTATAATAGCATTTATGAGCTAAATGTAGTTGCTATTTGACATGTGCAGAGAAGAAAAAGGTGACAGAGTCATCATCATTGTTACATTGTGACTTTATTCAAGCTTATCCTTAGAAAGTGTATCAAATGTAGTTTTGTCTGTACAAAGTAACATATGAAGACTTAAAATTTTTGTTAGAGTATGACATTTTTCTGAGTAAGAAACAAAGTAAAATATACAAAACAAAGTGCTGTAGTTTACTCCTTATGCCCTGTTTTTATGCAAGTACTATTAAAACCCTGGGATAGGTAACTTTCTAAAGGAAGCATAATTGATATTCCTTAAGCCACCGTAACAATGTCTGGGAATTTACTCTAAATTGTGCAGAGTATTCAATTATATTTTCTGAAAATTTAAACTTATCTTACTTGGCATTTGTTATTCATGAAGTCATAATAAATTTCAGTGGCTCAAACCAGAAATCTTTGATTTTTTTCCCTTAAGAATTATTTTGTTTAATTTCATTTCATTTTTTACTTATTCACTTTTTATCTTGCTCACTGCTCCCCTCCCATTCACCCCCTGCCACAATTTTCCTCTTCCCCAAGACTTACTTTTATTTATTTATATTTTATTTATTTATTTAGTTAGTTAGTTAGTTAGTCAGTTAGCTAGTTAGTTAGTGGGTGTGTTTCAGGAGGTAAAAGAGAGAGTCTAGTGGCATAGGTATGAATATACATCACCTGATGTGGGAGCTGAAATAGAACCTAGGTCCTCTACAAGAAAATTATGCATTCTTATCCTCTGTACCATATCTACAGGCCAAGTAAACCTTGATGTTTCATAGTTCTATAGATCACAATCTAAACTGAGGAAATTTAGTGGGTTCTCTATTCTGTGACTAGCTCAAATGTATGAATAAGATAAAATGAAATGTATAAGTCAAGGTAGATTGAGGGCCAAATATTCCTCCAATTGAACAGTAACAGTTTTCAAGTTGAGACCTTTACTTATCCCAATATCTATCTATTATGTCTGTTTCTATATCTATCTACCTAACAATCATTTATAGCCCTATCTATCTATCTGTCTATCTATCTATCTATCTATCTATCTATCTATCTATCTATCTATCTACTAATCATCTATCTCTATAACTAAGTATAAATACATCTATTTACTTATCTACCAATATACCTATGTTCTCTGTGTGTTCCTATGAACATTCACATCAAGTTATTTAGCATGGAACCAAGAATTACAAGTCCTTGTTCAAGGAATTACTTATGTGTTCTCCAAATCATTAGGTGTAATGATTTAGTCATTCAAGAAGTGTATCAGATTACGTGCACATCACTAAAAATGACAAATACAGAATGGGTATAAAATCAAGCCATAGTAATGAAAATATCCCTTTTACAAAATCTGTGACTTCAACAAATATCATACCAATTGTGTTTCCATTTACTTTAATTTTTCTCCTTTTATCTCCTTTTGAGTTATACTTTTTATTTTGTTTTTCCAGTGTTTTATTCACCATTTTATTTATTTCTTCTTATATTTGATTTTCCACATGAATCTTTATCTCTCTTGTGTTTCAGATACTAGAACTTCAGCCAGAAAAATAAAACCTATTTTTCTTCTGTCTCGATTCTATTTTATGTATTGCACTCAGTTATTCTCTGTAGCAGTGAAAGGCCTACTTTGTAGAAAATTCCTATATATGACATGGGTGCAAGCATGGCTTTTCCCCAATCAGCATGTAAGAAATAAAATCTCTAACTATCTCCCACTGGGAACCATTAAGCTGCTATAACCGTTGTTCAGAGTCAGCTTTCTCACCTGTAATATTAAAGATTACCTTCCATTCCCCGAGGAATATTTCAAGTTGGGTTCTATGTCTCACATGGCACCTTAAGTAGCATCTCTTAGCAAAAATATATTAAAAAACACTTTCCAATGTAGCCTGTCTACCTGTTACTCGGTAGACTACAGCTCTTATTCAAATGTGTCAACAGAGAAATGACAAGGGGGAAAATGGAGTAAGTTACAGAAAGAACTCAAGTGCGGCAATAAAGATACACTATTTTTTCTTTTTCTTTTTTAGTAGATATTTTCTTCATTTACATTTCAAATGTTATCCCCACTGTATTTTTAAAGCCTAAAGTGTGTAATGTGGAAACAATGAAGAGAAACAAAAGATCCACTTGTATTTCTTTCTAAAAGAAATACCAAGAAAAAGTAAAATATAGATTATATATATATATATATATATATATATATATATATATATATATATATTCTTTTTAACCTCTAAATTGCTCATGTCAAGTACTATAATAGTAAATTTTGGGCAGGCAGAAAGCTCAGGCTACCATGCTGCTAGAGGAGCCGCGCACATGAAAGACAACACAGTGTTGCCTCATTAATTTTCTTAATTTGTTCCCTCAAAGACATGGCTTATTTACAGGAAAAAGATGATGGCAAAATATTCATAGTGTGTGGAATTTGTCATTTTCTACTTCAATTGATTTTCCACTGAGGAGCTAGGCCAATTCATTTGAGTAAAGACAGCTTTTTATTTTTTTCCCTACAATCTGTGTTTAGAAAATTGGACATCCATATGCAATAAAGATTAACCTAGCACTATTCACATATATAAAATAGGCTGTATTCCTAAATATAACAGTGAGAACAATGATCTTTTATAGTTACAAAAAAAGTAGGCAAATCCTTGAGCTCTCAGACTAAGCAAACATTACTAGATAGAGTTCCCAAAGCATAAACTAGAAACCATATTAAATATTAACAGCAATTAAAATAAAATCTTGATATGTTTAAAACCTTTCACAAGAGGGAAACTGTATGTATGTATGTAATGTGTAATTTTGATTATCCTATTGACATATTCTATAATCTACAAAGAACCCAATATCTGTCCATGTCAGTCTAGAAACCTATTAAATTCTTTGAGGTCAGAACACTTTGAATATGAGCATCACCACTCCATGGGTAGAGTCAATGGCTGCATAAAAAGTGAACTTCAGGGACAAAAATGGAGAAGAGACTGAGGTAAAGGTGGTCCAGTGTTCTGCCTAACTTGAGATCCATCTTTAGGAGAGGCTCCAATGGCAGGCGCTATTACTGATGCTGTGGTGTGTTTACACACAGGAGCTTAGCATGGTCATCAGCTGAGAGGCCCAAGAAGCAGCTGATTGAGACAGATGCAGATACTTCCACCCAACCATTGGACTTAAGTCAGGGACCCTGTAGTTGAATTAGGGAAAGGCTGGAGGAAGCTGAAGAGGAGGACAACCCCATGGGAAGACCAGCAATTTCATCTAACTTGGACCCCTGAGATCTTCCAGCCGCTGAGCTACCAACCAGGCAGCATACACTAGCTGATGTGAGGCCGCCAACACATATACAGCATAGGACTGGCGTGTCTGGGTTCAGTAGGAGAAGAAGCACCTAACTCTGGAGAGACTTGAGGCTATAACAGGTGGGGGAGTGCTGGCTGTGATGATAATAATAATAAATTATTATTATTATTAATGAAAGTCAATTGGAAACTATCCTCAGTAATATTCCATTGTATTTTTCAGCATTTTTCTCTCTGCTTTGTGAATGCTTCAGACTACCCCATAACTTCTGCACCATAGTTGACTGTAACTTTTAACTGTCAGAAAAAAATGTGCCCTCTTCCTTTAAAATGCAGTATATGGTGCATCGGCTCCAAATAAAATTAACTAGTATAAAGTGGAATAATGTTCTTATTAATCATATAGTGCAAAATTAGGAAAATATGAATTTAATATTAAAATAAAATTAGAAAGATGCTACAAAGAGCAAGACATTCAAATTGACACTTTAGCTAATATGACATATAAGTGGCTAATACATGAAACATACTTAACAATGAAAGGCTTATATAAGCATGATAGAGACACAAATGTGTCTGGCTAACATGTACCTCAGGAAGGACAATAAGCAATGGTAGGTTGTTACTTAAACATAGTACTTTATACTGACAAAGAAAGTATATCGGAGATGAATAAGTATCATGTAGAACATAGACACACAATCAATGTATCAAGTTATCTAAACACATAGTGTCTACCAACATGTATCTCTAATTAGGATTAGCACTAAACATCAAAGAATTGTTTACAGATTAGAGAGTTTTAAAAAGGAAGATTTTATGAGGAGCACTCTCATACAGGCTAAGGAGAGGTTGGGAGGGCAGATGTGGGATAGAGGGGTTGGTGGAGGGATCACTAGAAAGTGGGATATCATTTGAGATCTAAGCAAATAGAATGATTAATAAAAAACAGACAAACAAACCATGAAACTCAAAAAAACCCTTATGAATATCATCTGTTACTGGCAAAATGAGAACAGAATTAAATATTTTGAAATATTCAATAAAGAAACACAAAAAAATTGGAAGATTTTAGGATATACCTACCCAAATTACAAATGGCTTATATATTCAACATTAAAATCAAAACTCTGCTGCCTTCCCAGAATCTAAACCCAGGTTGTGGAAACTACCTTTGTAAGTACCACAGTATTGTCTTCGGAATGGAGGCTGATACAGTGAGAACATAAACCATGCCCTGATGCTCTTGACCATTTGGATATATTGCCCATTGTGAAGGTCATGAAACAAGTAGCCTCAAGAACCACCAACAAACATGCACACCACCACTTCTTCTTCTTCTTCTTCTTCTTCTTCTTCTTCTTCTTCTTCTTCTTCTTCTTCTTCTTCTTCTTCTTCTTCTTCTTCTTTTTATTAATCACTTCATTTGTTTACATTTCAAATGGTATTTTCCTTCCCTGTTACCCTTCTACAGCCCTCTCATCCTATCCCCTTCCCCATTCCCCTCTGCCTCTATGAGGGAGGGCGCTCTCCACTCAACTACCCACTCCTGCTTTGCCACTCTACCATCCACCTACACTGAGGCATCATACCTCCACAGGATCAAGGGCCTCCCCTTTCACTGATGTCAGAAAAGGCCAGCCTCTGTTACATATGTATCTGGAGTCTTGGATCCCTCCATGTGTACTCTTTCTTTGGTAGTTTAGTCTCTGGGAGCTCTGGCTGGACTGTTCTTCCTATGGGGTTGTAATCTCCTTCAGTTCCTTCAGTCCTACCCTAGTCTCTTCCATTGGGGTCCCTGGGCTTAGTCTGATGGGTGGTTATGAGTGTCTCCATCTGTATTGGTCAGGTGCTGGTAGAACCTCAGAGAATAGGCATACTGGGCTAGTGTCAGCAAGCACTTCTTGACACACACTTATTCTTATCAACTGAAGACTGGATACTGGTCTTTCACTGGTCTTTTACTGATACTCCTTTAACCATCCTAAGAAATACCGAGGCAGTTCCACACAAGCACATTAAGACTCTGGGCACCAATATTTGGGTAACTGACCAATCTAACTTCCTTTAGCCACACACACACACACACACACACAGACACACACACACACAAATGTGGGTAGCCATTTTTTAACATCTTCTAAAATAGAAGTTTCATAAAAGTACATTTGTAATTCTTAGGCACAGGTACATTATCTAAGATCTCTGGTAAGTATTCTGCTGCTGCCACCAGACACACCATAGTATGCTACAAAGGATGATAAAGGATGATCTGGGTGACTGTGCTCATGTATAGCATTAAGAAAATGATGACCATCTGAGTTGCTAGCACAGCTACACTCTGTTTAGGCACACACACACACACACACACACACACACACACACACAAAGATCTTGCCAGGAAGCATCCACTGGAAATTTATAAAGGCCTTCTCCCCATATCTACATATATTAGCACAAAGCATCTAATGAATTTTCCCAACATGAGGAAATTGCACATCAGCTGGAGCAAGAATACCATGAACTTTGTAGAGTAGGTCATCTGTATCCACACCTATTGGTAACTACTATAGGTGAAAGCTATACTAATGAACACATCTGTATAAAATGCATTATGTAAGCAAAACCCTTAAGACATATATAATTAATGTATTGTATCCTAAAGGGCAACTATAAATATTAAACAAGGTAATGCTACCAGTACAAAATTAACATAAAGATACAGAAACAAACAACATAAGAAGATTCCTTTAGAAAATGGAAACTCTTTACAAACATACATCAAAGAA
Organism: Mus pahari; assembly: GCF_900095145.1. Taxonomy (NCBI): domain Eukaryota; kingdom Metazoa; phylum Chordata; class Mammalia; order Rodentia; family Muridae; genus Mus; species Mus pahari. The sequence continues at coordinate 65,856,559 of NC_034600.1, forward strand.
AAATACATCAAAAATTTTCAAATAAGCCAACAAATAAACAAACTAAGGAACACAATATCTTTTCTATATGGAGATAATTCAACAGATGTAAATAATAAATTATATGACATAGAAATTAGTCAAAGTGATTTAGGTCATAAAACTCTACTGAATAAGTAATTTTTGTTTTATAAAATGACTACATCAAAAAAAAAAAAAAAACTTCATTAAGCAGAGGGATAAATTCTGTCCTTGAAGACAGATATTGTGAAATAATCCAGCTGTCATGAAGGAAAAGCAAAAAAAGAAAAAAAAAAAACAGAGCAAAGAAAGAAAAATTCCATGAACTTTAAAAAACATTAAGGTATCTGTCTAGAAAACCAATAATTTCAAATAGTAAAGAGCCTGTAATGAATCTCTTCTAGTTTTAATGGGATATACCTATACATGAATCAAAGATAAATAACACAAATATTATGAGTATGAGAATGAAAGAACATGTTCTTGAAATTAATAAATCAAAAAGGAAATTTAAAACAAATTATTTATGTGGAGATGTAACTCAGTGGTTGACAGCATAGCTAACTTGCGTTTGTCCCAAAATTAGATTCCTGGAACCACAAATAGAATTTTGTAAAGGAGGTAAAAATGATATATTTAAAATTAACAACAAATATTTAAACTAAGTAAAATTAAATGCATTTTAAAAGTTACATAGCAGTGATCATTCTAATTGGCAGGGAGAGAAGAAAGCAATAATGGGGGACAGAGGGAGGGGGCACCTGGTGGGAGGAGGGACAGGGAGGAGAAAAGGAGAACAGGATCAGGTACTGGGGGAGTGAGGAACAGGATTGAAGCCCTGAGGGCCAGCTGAAAGAATGGAAACAGGCAACCTCCAGAGTAAGAGGTGGATTAGATGAATTGCCCAACAGTGGGAAGAGGGAACTTGTAGAACCCACCCCCAGTAGAAAAGACAGGGCATCAAGGGGAGGGATGGGGTTACCAACCCACAGTCAAAAACTCTGACCCAAACTTGTTCCCATCTAAAAGAACTTTAGGGACAAATATGTAGAAGAGACTGAGGGAAAGAAGGTCCAGTGACAGGCCCAAATTGTGATCCAGCTCAAGGGGAGGCCCCAAGGCTGGGCACTATTACGGATGCTATGGTGTAATTGTGGACTACCCTCTGAGAGGCACAACAAGCAGCTGAAAGGGTCAGGTGAAAATACTTACACCCAACAAATGGAAAAAGATGTTGGGCCTTATTCGGCCAGACACTGAGGCCTACTGAGGAAGCCTGAGCCTTTGATCGAGTCTAGGCCTTGTTCACTTCAGTGCTGGAGTGACTCAGCAGAACCTGCCTAAGCCTGCCTTTGCCTAGCTACACTGATGTAGAATAACTTTATTGGCCCTGTCAGCCACCCCATACCCTTCTCTGCCCCCAGTCATCTCATCTCACCAAATTTCCCCACCTCCTTCTCAACCCTATATAATCAAAAGACTGATACAATAAAACGAGTTTCTGCTTTGACAGACTCCGACCTGGGGTGTGTTTGTTTTGGGTCCAGACACTCCAGGAGAGGCTTGACTGGCTAGGCTGGGTTCTTTCCTCTCACCTGAACCTGCTGGCAGAGAGCCTGCGACCACTGTCTTGAATTAAGGAAAGGCTGGAAGAAGCTGAGGAGGAATAGGATGAAGAACCCAGGCACACCAGGAGGGAGATAATGACTGGATTTAAAAAACAAAAAAAAAACAAAAAGATTAAAGATAATTTAAAAAACAGCAGATATATATGCCTGATGAATTAACTTTAAGCCATGTGTTCAAATGTCCCTCACTGATAGTTTTAAAATGATAGTTTTAACTACACATATGGCTATATTTTCAGTGCTGTGTGAGGTGCAGACAGGAGGATTAGTGGAGTTTCCTACCTGGAGTTCTAGTGTACACTAGAACACCACAGAAAAGAGGAAGAAATTGGGATAATCTATTATTGTGTGTATGGCTGAATATTGCTTGAATCACTTTGAAAAACAAATAGGAATATTTTGACAAAAAATAATTTGCAAGCCTACCATGCAACCCACTGGCTTCTCTTTTGTAAAAAAAAAAAAAAAAAAAAAAAAAAAAAAATCTAAAATTAATTAAAAAATGAAATTAAACAAATAAAAAAAAAAAAACAAGCAAAAAAACGTCTTCAGAAAGACTTAAAGAGTTAAAATACACAAACACACACACAACATGGTGTGATGTGTGAATGAGATATATACTCAATGATCTCAGTAATTTCAGGGTGTGGTTCCCAGCAGTTGCACCTTTTGGAGTGATTTCCTTAGTATAGCTTTGGTGGCGGGTACACTCACCGAGGGGAATGCCATGAGACTCAAAGATCTCACCATTTTCTGTTTGTTCTTTCTCCTTTCAGCCCAAGGTGTCAGCTCTCAGAGGTGTGTTCTAACTGCCATGCCTGCCATTTTCTGTGACACTTACACGCCGTAATAGACTCTCGTATTCTTTTGTAGCTAGACTCTAAATATGTTTAAAATGTGTAAGTTTCCTTCTTCATGGTGTTTCATCTTGCTACTAGAAATGCAACTAATGCACAAGGTCTTCCTAGAGCAGATAAGATAGACTTGGATAATGGAATAATATATGCAGCAATTCAAACACAAGAAATGGCAGTGCAAAAAATATGAGGTTTGCAGTTAGCTATTCGAAAAACCTTGCCCATGAAAGAACACAAATTTCAATATCAGTTTTTATTCAATGTCAACAAAACAAAGAGAGAAAGACAAGGAGCTGCCTGGAATGATGACTGACTGATTACAAATCAGTTGTTTATCTCTATTTTTCCAGACCATGTCTAGCACTGAAAGTTATCCCCACCCCTCTTGCCCACATCTCCTGTGTATCTCAAATATCATTCCCTCTCAACCTCCCTCTCCCCCACTCATTGCTGTATTCCATTGGCCATGTCCAGCACACAACCCTGATAAACTATAGGTCATGCCAGCCAGAAATCAAGGTAGGCTGCCTTCAGATCTTCTCCTCTCTTTGTTCCTCCAGACACTGTCCCTCAGTCTCATTCCCAGTACTACAACAAAACACCAGCTGCACCCTTCCCTTACCCATACCCACATTTTCTGTGAATCACACAGGTGATTGATTCCCTCTTATCCTCCCTCCCTTCACTTATAGCTGCATCAGGAACTCAGATTCTGGAAGAATATCACACTAACTGAAAGTCAACATGTAGGCTGAAGGCCGAATCACACCTCTCTCCACTGCTCCTGAAATTCAATCCCCCTAGTTTTATTCCTGTCCCTAAGATGGGACCCTTCTGTAGTCTTTCTTTCCTCTAAGATTTCATCTCCACTGGATCACAGAAACCCTTTCCTACAAACTTCCTTCCTCCAAAAATCCCAGTTACCTTGCATTTAACACGAACAGTCATTCCCTGTGAACACACCAGCTGAACAGACCAGGGAATCAGGGAACACACAACCAACATATTCCTTGAAAATCCAGAAAGGAAATAGAACCAAGAAACAAAAGAGTCACCCAAAAAAAGACAAATCCAGAAACTAGCAGCTAGCTATAAAATCATACTAAACCCAGATTTTCAGATGCCTCCATAAACACAAAAACAAAACAGCAGCAACAACAACAACAACAACAAAACACCACAATCAATAAATCCAGGGTAATATGAATTCAGTAGACCCCCCAATTCTCCTACCACAGTAGGACCTGAATATTTCAATCTACCTGAAGCAAAATTAAAAGACCTTAAAACCATACACATAAGGAGGAAACTGATTAGATTTGGTAATGAAATTCAGGAAATCAAAAAGAAAAATGAAGCAACTGGATATATATCTGAAAGAAAATCAAGAAAACACAACCAGTTGAAAGAAACAAAACTGCTACATGAGACCTGAATTTAGGGAAGAAAAAAATGAAGAAAGTAAACACAGACTGAAAGAAGTCTAGAAATGAAAAATTGGGAATTCAAACACAAACTATGACAGCAAGATTCACCAACAAAATAAGAGAGGTGGAAGAGAGAATCTTAAGCATTGAAGATAGGATCTAAGAAATGCACAAATGATTCAATGAAAACATAAAATCCCAGAAATAAATATAAAAAACATTCAGGAAACCTGTAGCACTATGAAAAGACTGTACTGGCTAATTTTGTGTCAACTTGACACAGGCTGGAGTTATCACAGAGAAAGGAGTTTTAGTTGGGGAAATGCCTCCACAAGATCCAGCTGTAAGGCCTGTACTCAATTAGTGATCAAGGGGGAGGTCCCATTGTGGGTGGTGCCATCTCTGGTAGTCTTGGGTTCTATAAGAAAGCAGGCTGAGCAAGCTAGGGGAAGCAAGCCAGTAAAGAATATCCCTCCATGGCCTCTGCATCAGCTCCTGCTTCATGACCTGCTTGAGTTCCAGTCCTGCATCCTTTGGTGATCAACAGCAATATGGAAATGTAAGCTGAATAAACCCTTTCTTCCCCAACTTGCTACTTAGTCATGATGTTTGTGCAGGAATAGAAACCCTGACAAAGAGAAAGACCAAACTTAAAAATAATAGGTAGAGAGGAAGGGGAGAAAATCAAACTCAAAAGCCCATAAAATGTCCTCAACAAATCAATGAAGAAAACATTTCTTAACGTAAAGAAACAGATGCCTATAAATATAAACGATATAGAAATCAAGTAGTTTAGATAAAAAATAAATCCCTTTCACTACATAACATTTAAAACACCAAATATACATAGAAAAGAAAGAATATTAATAGTTGTAAGAGAAAAATAGCAAAAAACACATAAATGTAGACCTATTAGAATTTCACTGTATTTTTACTGGAGTCTCTACAAGGCAAAAGGTCATAGAAAAATATGATGCACACTATAATAGACTACAGATATTAGATGAGATTACTGTATTCATCAAAACTTTCATTACCATAGATGAGGAAAGTAAGATAATCTATGATAATCTCAAAATTACACAATGTACAAATCTAGCCCTATAGCAAGTTCTAGAAGGAAAATTTTAACACAAGAATGTTAACTACACGCATGAAAACACAGTGAACAAATAATATCATACCAGAAATATGAAAAGAATTAAAACACACCAGAGAGAGTGGAGGGAGGGGAGTCTAAGTTGGAGGTCTCCATCAGATCTCTTCCCTCAGATCGCAGGGAATCCTGCAGAAGAGGAGGCAAAAAGAGTGTAAGAGCCAGAGGGAATGGAGGACACCTGAAGACCAAGGCCCTCTGAATCAACTAAGCTAAGAGGACATGAGCTAGCATCACTTGAAGCGGCAAGCACAGAGCCTACACTTGACTACATCAGGTCCTCTACATGTACATTGTAAATAGTGGCTAGTTTCTTTGTGTGATTCCTGATTGTGAGAACAAGCGGGTATCTGACTCTTGTACCTAGTGCTGGCACTTCTTCCCATGTTGAAAGCCAAAAAGAGACTTCATCTGGAGGGGAGAGAAGGTGAGAAGTAATGAGTAAAGGAAAGGGAAACTATAATCAGGACGTATTGTATGTGAAAATAATGTATTTTCAATAATTGACAAAACAGAAAGTAAATGACTGAGCTGGTAGGGTAAGTGTAGTTAGAATGTATTACATATATGTGTGATTTTTTTCAAAGAATAAATTAATAAAATCATTTGTATGTAGAGAGGAAATTAACTGTTTGTATCATACTGAGCTAATTATTTAAAATTGGATTCTCATTGTGGTTGAATGTTTATGAAAAAGTAATTCTATTAAAACTCTTTGAATTAAATATTTATGAGAGCCAAGCAGTATAGTCTATAATTTAGAAACTAAAGGTCCTCCAATAAAAATCATGAAAGTGCTTGTTTTGTATTTTTACCTATATGTAACTCTCAATGGGAGGAAAGTTAAATATGATAATACACTATCTGGATTGATATTAGAATACTAGGTTTTCTTTGGTCATTTTAAACATGGATGATAGTTGGTGATAACATAGTTAACACAGAAATTAAAATGAGTAGAAGGACTTGAAATAAATATTTGACTGTTTTGATAATATAATGCAATATATTTTGATAATATTCATCCTCAATGCCTCCTCATAATCATCTACATATTCCTAATAGTGTGGCTTTAAACTTATTTGGTCTCCATATATTATGTTCTTGGATTACTGCAGTATATCACCAAGCACATTTTCTCCTTGTTGTAAAGTTAATTTCAACATGAACATTTATATATTATTGCTTAATAATAAATAATAGAAATGTTAATTTTCTTAATTAAATGTTCTTTTCTCAAATTTTTATTATATTCAATATTTGTATAATTGTATTTCTCTATAATACTTTCAGTACATTTTTTTATAATCTTTCAGTACATTTACTGAATTACTTCTCATCAGATTTTCACAATATTGAACAATCAGGTATTTCTTTAATTATGTACAGTTTATGGTTAATTAAAATGTTCTTGATTATACTTATGATTAATCCAATTTTGGCTGTTCTTCATTACACTTGATCTGTCAATTTTAGTTAAGCAACAGTAAGAAAATTCAGAAATCTGAAAATTGTTATTTTGCAAAGTAGTGATTCCCAGTATTCCTTAAGAGTTTTCTATAATTATCTTTTTTATTTATTACAAATGGAATGAATGTTTCTTGGCCACTTATCAGAAACTATGCCTATCTTTACATGTCCTTGATAAGTAGGCTAAATTTGAACGGGCTATGCATCATTTAGAGCCAATAGACATCTCAAACATTAGTAATCTGTATATTGTCATGTAAAAGTAAGTCAAGTATGTTAACTCTTAGACTGAATGAGAAGTGCTACAACAGATATCCTTGAATTTCATTGTTTCTCTCCTTTACATTGCTCTTTTGAACAATTTTATGTAGAAGAAATATTACCCATTCTTTCCTATTTCTGGATTTTATTATTTTCAAATATAGCCTTGTGAGTTTAGCTTAGAACTTCTGACATAATGCTGACTGCATAGTAATCTCTAAAAGTCTAAAAGTGGAGATGACCTTTACGTCCCCACTGCATATATATATATATATATATATATATATATATATATATATATATATATATAATTGTTCAAGGTTAGCTATGTGGAGGCCTTGAGCCTGGGGCCATTTTAGAGTTGATTAATTTTTTTCCGCTTATGGTTATGCTGAATTGCCAAAGCCAAGAATGACATAAACGGTTAAAACACAAGTTATTCAGGTTTCTCAGCACTCTTTGCCTCTACAATAAACATATTTGATCTCACACACCAACGGTCAGAGAGGGGTAAAAGCAAATGCTGTTGAAAATCTTCTCACCTCCTTTCAGCGTTTACTCCTTAAACATACTGTTAGAAAATCATTATTTTTTCCATTCCGATTGTTCATTTCAGTTACATAGAGGTGACACAAAACAATGAAGATATCTTTCTAATGTACAGAGTGTTTGAAACACGTTCCACAAAATATTTATATGTACATGATACAATATTTGAAACATGGTTCTATTGCTGTATAATGTAATTTACTAATAAGAAATACTCATATGGAGATCAATAACAAAAATTGCTGTAACAGGTATAATACATGGTCTCACATACACAGCAACAGGGGATGGCTCTGAAATCCTTGCTGTGGTTCACTATGAATTGTCAGTTTATCAGTTATCATTTAATATTTTATCTTATGTTTATTTATAACATTAGTGACTATAAAATTTCCTATATAGAGTGTGCACATTTTGGGGGTGCATAGGTTTAGATTTCAATAGATTTGTGATTTATCTCTGTAAGTGAAGAAATGTACTACTATCTATATGAACTGTATTCATTCCTTACTAAACTTTGCTTTCTCAGTATTTCCTCATATTCATTATAGTGTTATTTCTATAGTTTTATTATTGATAAACGCATATGTAGTCTTTGATAATTTCTTCCTTTCATGTGTAGCCAAATATAATATGCTATTAATTTTCTATTAACAATCTGAATACATTAGTGAAATAGGTTCCATACCTACTTCTTACAACCTTGCTGATTCTGAACGTTATTTTTTTGTAACAAACTACTGAATTATATACTCTTCTGATTCGTTTATATGAGTTTATTTTGAGTTCCTTGCAGAGATGATCTTAAAAAGTTAGGAAGAAATGATACTTTACAATGAAATATGCATATGGTTGTTCTGAAACATATACTAGTTCTTTGCTTCTAGGAAACAAGGATCTTTTCTTTAGCCATAGATAATACATTATATATTTCCTATAGTTTTACATATTAACCATTTGTTCTTGTCATCAACCAGCAAATTAAGCAGATGTTCAAGCCTAACTATCAATTACTGAATAGAATTATTTGATACAAAATTTATGAGTTAATGAAGTATACACTTGCTTATTTTTGGTGACACCAGGAATTGAACACTGTTACACGCATGCGAAGCAAGTGCTACACGACTATGCAACAACTTTAACCCATAATTGTTCAATGGGTGTTTCATATGTGATTAACATCATGAACTTTAAACTGCTATGCGATGCAGGAATATCAGTGACAATCACAGTGAAAAAAATCAGTGTGGGAGTTTGGCTTGCCATGATTTGAATTTTGATTTCAGTGTTTCATATGTATAGAACCACTATATATGTTTATTAGTTCACATTGACTTTGACCTTTTGAATCCAAAGGAGATAATAGTATCACCTTCATACAAGATGTGGAGTATTAGTGATATGAATGACACTAATATAAAAGATAATAAGGATTTAATAAATACCCCTAGTTTAGTTTTAAGCATAATGGTGTTTTATTAGTGGCTATAGTGATTACTGTGTCCAAAGTAACTTGAGAAAGTGTCTTAGTCAGGGTTGCTATTCCTGCACAAACATCATGACCAAGAAGCAGTTGGGAAGGAAAGGGTTTATTCAGCTTACACTTCCATACTACTGTTCATCACCAAGGAAGTCAGGACTGGATCTCAAGCAGATCAGGAAGCAGGAGCTGATGCAGAGGCCATGGAGGGATGTTACTTACTGGCTTGCCTCCCCTGGCTTGCTCAGCCTGCTCTCTTATAGAACCCAGCTCTCTTATAGAACTCTTATAGACTACCAGCCCAGAGATGGCACCACCCACAAGGGGCCTTTCCCCCTTGATCACTAATTGAGAAAATGCCTTACAGCTGGATCTTGTGGAGGCATTTCCCCAACTGAAACTCCTTTCTCTGAGATAATTCAAGCCTGTGTCAAGTTGACACAAAACTAGCCAGTACATAAAGAATGGGTTTGGTCTATGATTTGGGAGTATAGTCAATCCAACAGAGCAGGCATGGAGTAGAGCCACACCTGCAGTCAATATGTAGAGATGCCTGCACATGTTCTGCTTGTTTTTTTTATCATTTTATTCAGACCAGACCTCATGGAATGGTTACAGCCACATGCTGAGTAGGTGTAGTAGTTTTAATAAAAATGTCTACTATAGGCTCAGATGTTTGCATACTTGGTTCCTGGTTAGTAGCTCTGTTTGAGGATGTTAAGAAAAATTGCCTGATTTGGAATTATGTACTTAGAGCCTGTCTTTAAAAGTTTTAGAATTCATGTCTTCCCTCTGTCTCTCTCTGTCTCTGTCTCTCTGTCTCTCTCTCTCTCTCTCTCCTTACATTTTAAGATTTTAGCCCTCAGCATTGTGTACCTATTGCTATGCCTGGTCATTGCTTCTATGGTTCTCCACCATAATGGACCCTCTAAAACCATAATCTCAAGTACATACTTCTGTAAGTTTCCTTGGTCATGGTATTCTATCACAACAACAGAAAAGCTACTAATACAGTAAATTTGTACTATTCTCTTACACTTATCATTGAACACATATACAGACTTCCAAAATTTGTCCCTCAGGTATTTATAATTTTTTTAAAAAGTTTACAGTGAAGATTAATCAACATTTGGCTGGGGAGATAGTTCATCAGGAAAGATACTTGTAATTAAAGTCTGAGGACCTGAGTTTGGATCCCCAGGACACACATAGGTTGGGGTAGATTTGGCTGTCTGATTGTTAATCTAACATATGGAAGAGACAAATTATCCAGAGGAAGTTGCCTGGTTGGAGTCACCAAATTAACCAAAAATATTACTTCTGGGATCCAAGAAAGACTATGCTGCAATATATAAAGTAGAGAGCAATCGAGGCTGAAAAATAAAATCAGCTTTGGGCTTCAAAAAACAAGAGCAGGAATGTCTGTATGCACAAAAACATCTGTGCTCACAAAGATGTGACCAGGAACACAAGCAAACGTGCATAAGCACACAAAAAGTAATCCTCATTAGGATATGTGGTGAAAAAGTCCAATGCCTATTTTCTATGTACTCTGAAATCCGGTGGTGTTCTATTTTTGGTACTATCAGCGCAACTTGCAAATCTAATTGGGTATCTTACCCAACTAGAACACCCAAAATTTCAGCATGACAGGTTTTCTAATCTTTGTTATTTAGATAAATGTTATCCAGATATAAAAGATGACCATTTACATAGACAATTTTTCTGTTGTTTTTAGGAGGATATTTTAATCTCTGATCTCCATGGCACCTAGGAGAATGAAATACATGAGGTAATTATTCCCTTTTGCCAGTGCCAAATCTCTCTAATGAGCACAGTTCAACTTTGTATCTTGTTGCCAGGATCCCTTTGTATTTAAGAGAGTGGTGTGTGTATATGTTATCACACCACACACACACACACACACACACACACACACACACACACACACACACACANACTCACATACACAGAGGCACCTGGAGAGATATATATCTCTGAGCAAAGATTATGCCAATAGGGAGGGGGAAAGTTCACTTTTCAGTTGAAGTTACTTACTATAGCGACACTTGTCATGCCTGGTTTTATTACATAAGGAGAAAAGTTGGCATAAACAATCAGAATGTGAGTCTTTCTTTTATTCACTTTGAAATAGAGCACACACAAAAGTGCAAAGTTCTACCATTTAAAACACATAGCATAGCTGGGCGGTCGTGCCGCACGCATTTAATCCCAGCATTTGGGAGGCAGAAGCAGGCAGATTTCTAAATTCGAGGCCAGCCTGGTCTACAAAGTGAGTTCCAGGACAGCCAGGGCTACACTGAGAAACCCTATCTGGAAAAAAAAAATAGCATTGATTCATTTTTTATTAGATATTTTCTTCATTTGCATTTCAAATGCTATCCCCAAAGCCCCCTATGCTCTCCCCACCCTGCTCTCCAACCCACCCACTCCCACTTCCTGGCCCTGACCTTCTTCTGTACTGGGACATACCCCCACCACACTGAGCCATAAATAAGAAAACCTTTCAATGCTTTTCATGCACTATATGCTTGCATTTGGTTTTCTCTGCCTCATAGCACTTCAATTTAAAAATAAACAAAAATATACCTAGCATACTAAATGGCATAATGAAGAGAAACAATGATCCCTAGATATACAGACAACCTTGCTAGTAATCTCATTTTTGTGATTTTTCTAAGACCAGAATAGATTTGGTGGACTTCGACTTGATTTGTTTTTAATAATTGTTGGTCTTCCCCATGGTTCCCTGTACACAGCAATGCTGTGCCATATAGGCCATATAGACTAATGTTTTAGCAGCTTGTTGGTGCTTTTTTTTACCAAGATGATATAAACAGACATGAGGATAGTCTCTCCCAAATTGGAGTTACCTCTGCATGAATTAGAATCCTATGTTTGGAGTGAGCTCCTTATCTCCTTCCACTTTGAGAGTAGAAATGAGGCATTAGCCAGGACCTGTATTGTAGTAAAGGATTGGCGAAGGAACCCTGCAATGGCCGTGTGCAAGTATGTAGTAGTTTAAAGGGAAACTACTACAAATATCTTCACAGGATTTGTGAAAACCTGGGTCCAAACTGTGCATGTTAGTAATGCCCATAATACCTGACAGACTGGTAATTGTAATGGTTTTTTGCATGTTGAACAAATTAAAGTCGATGTCTCATTGCATGGAAACCATAAGGACTTGATCCATTTTATGCAGTGTTTATTTATTAAGTTCTTACAGCCCAGTGATGACTTTTCCCTTGTTTACAATTCTTTTTGTCTCTTCCTTGGAAAAATATTTACATGTAGTATAATTTTAAAAATAAAATTTATTTGATGAGCAGTTTTCTGTAGCTTTTTGTTATTAAAGAATTAATTCCTATGAGCTATATTTGTCTGATATATATGTGTGTGTATACATGTATATATATATATATATATATATATATATATAGTGATATATATATATATATATATATATATATAAAACATAATTTCTTCCACAAACAAATTTATATTATTTAACTACTTTATAATACAATTTTTCACTTTTGTTTGTATTAATTTCAATTTTTTATTTAGTAGTAAACAGAATCTCATATATCCCTCTAATTTCCATGGTGTAAATTCTTTTTAATCTACCTTTCCATGCTACATCTAATCTTCTGGCAGGTAATACTCCAGTGATCTCTATTCTACACCACAGGCTGGAGCATAATTTGGAATGAATTTGTTCTGCCTAGAGATGAGGATGATCATTCCCATTCTAAATTCACAGCAAGTGAGATACCCAGATTGGAAACAATGTTTCTACATACACACTTGGCAAGACACTGTCCTGTGTAAAATTTTACTGGCTACATGAGTGAGTTACAATAAAGTCAAGATTAAGTTTTTTATAGAGACTCAGTCAACAGAGCTGTAAATATTACATTTCTCCATGCTTCCTTCACATGATGGACAGGTAAGGAAATTGTTTTGTTTGTAATGACTCCCCAAGCTATTGTAACTTGTCACAGTATACAAAGCTTGGCTACACCAAATGCATCAACTTATTTGTATTACTTCAGTGGAACAAAAGATTTCAGAAAGACACATTAATTTTATTCTCATTCAACGGTGACATTGAAAAGACATCATTATTTGTGCCAGTTGTTTGAGTTCTTGTTTTTAAATGGTACAAAGACTGTGTACTTGACATTCTTACTGACTTGTATTAAATTACTGTCTCAAAATCACTGAATTCTTGGTAAATAAGTAACAAAATTGCCATTTCTTGCAGAGAACCCAATTGTTTAAGCAAAATTTTATTATTATATTGTCTATTAAAATGTAAAATAAAGTATTAAATAGTAAAAATCAGAGAAAGATTGTCATGACTGAGGTATACATTGTGATCTGGATAATTTCAAGGAATTAGTCTTATTTATCCAACAAGGGCTTTCCTTGTTACAATATCCTATTTCCATTGAGCAGTGTTATAAAGTGTCAGTAATAACTAATAAACTTTTATTACAAAAAACCTGAAAAATTTAAAATCCTACAGTAAACACGAACAATTAAAAGAACCCATAAGGCAGCCTGAGCAATTTCCACCACACCTCAGAGTGTACGTTTGAATTGGTATAGAAACATGTACCTGGGAGATTCAAGGAATTCCTTGTATCGCCAATGATTGCCTGATAGTCATTTAACCTGTAAAGATCGAGACAACTCGGATGTACACAGAGGTTATTGTTTTGTTCCATAAAACAAAAGATTCAGACTCCTGGGAAGAGCGAAGAGAAATCATCCCCTTTCTGATCTGCCACACACACACACACACACACACACACACACACACACACACACACACACACACACACACGCATTTTCAAAACACAGCATCAGGTCTAAAGCCAGGTGCTACCACTTTCTCATCTCCTAAATGTCCCGTTCTGCCTAGCTACTCTAATGAGTCTTCCTAGAGAGGTTCAGCTTCTCCATTCATTCAAAGCACTCTACAATGAACGGTGGTGGTGGTGGTGGGGGACCACTAAGATGCATTTCAAATATAGGATTCAATTACTTTCCACAACTCAGAGACGTGTCAAAGGCACGCTGTGTTTTGTTTTGAGGGCGGGGAGATGACAGGGAAGGAATCCTGAGCCCCCATTGGCTCCTGGCTAGCCACTGCAGCTGAGCCTCCCCAACACCCCCAACCCCCTCCGCCCTGAGAGCATTATTGATCTGAAGGGTAAATGTGGAGGGAGCCACAGAGAGGGTCCAAGCGTTTCTGAGAAGAGAGACTGCCTCTTCCAGGAACAAAGTGGTGTCTGCTGGCTGCCTGGCTTGGGAACCTTCTGTGAATTAAAGGGGACAAAATGCGCGGTCGTGGTTCGCTACAGTGATTGGGAAGAGGAAAGAGACTGAGAGACAGAGGGAGAAGTCGCACCTTGGAGCAAGACTGTGTTGTTACATCCCGCTGCTGCCCTTTCTCAGTTGCTGTTCCTGCAGCTGCGTCTACTCTCAGCCATCAGGTAAGGCTCCTTTTCTAACTAAGATTGGATTTGTGTGTGTGTGTGTGTATGTGTGTGTGATCGCTTCAGGGAACACGCACAGAGACACATGCATGATTAATAAAGTGATGCCGGGCTAGTCAAAGCTGGAGAAAGCTGTTCACCGACCCGGGATCTGAATCAGAAGCTTGTGAATGATTTTGCTTTAGGAAACTTCAGCAAGTTCTAAACAAGTCTGTAGTCTTTACAGCTGTGAGACTGCATAGAGAGAGAGGGACTCGTTCGCTCCTACTGCACCGCAGCTAGGCTAAAATAGCAAATGAAAATAAATGGATAAGCCATAAAGAGATGTTCAACTGGTTATTTTGTAAGAGCTCTCAGTGTGGTTAAAAGCAACACAACGCTTTAGTTTCAAACTGCCACTTCCCTTCGCTACTTGCTTAACAGAGAGAAATGTTGTAACATTCTTATTTAAATTACAAGTGCGAAACGATTTAATATTGCATTAGCTGAGTGACTTGACATCTTGCGTTTCCTACCACAAAACTCACTTGGGACAATTAACACACAAGCTCAGGGTCATATATTATGATCTGGAAAAAATTTCAAAGCCATCAATTATTTGATATAAGTAGAAAGATATAAGGATTATATGGGACAGAGAACATAGAAGCTAAAGGTTCTTTTAAGGCAAGTATCCATATTTTTATAAATATTCTGCTTACCATGACTGGTTCTTGTACCCCTCTTATATTGAGAATATGGTGGCTTCAATACTGCTGTACTTTAGGGTCTCCGATGCCTCTCACGGATACATTCCTCTGTTCTCTCTAGAGAGGCAACTGACATACTTTTGGCCGATTCTGTAACCATTTCTTAATTTCCATTTTTTCATCTAGTATTTTTAAAGCTCATTCACACAGTTTTCAGCAAGGAAATCAGTTTATATACTTTGGAAAATGTCCATGAAGTATTCTCAGAATATATATGTTCTGTTGACATTATTCTAGAAATGACAAAATAGTGGAAAATCTAAACAAACATCTGTCCTTTTTTTTAAAACAAATTTTTTTTCAGTATACTTGATGAGATGTGAAATTTACAAAATAGTATTTAGATACTAGGCATTTACTGACTCCGAATCTCATGATTTCCTTGCATGAATTTTTGCCCCATTAAACTGTGCAATTTAAAATATGATTTTAACTTTTTTTGACAGTGTTGTTTGTTGAAAGGAATAGATGCAGGATGTGAATATCCCCCTTCATTCACATAACGTGCCTTCGGAATTGAAAGGCAGCTGAGTATTCTTTACTAGCTGTAAGCAGTTGATTGACATTGTTTTGGAAGACTCAAGTGCAGAGCCATAAACCAAGTGGGAACTTCCATTTAACTAACTGCCAGAATCTGCTTACTCAGCAGCAACAGGAGGGGGTCTTCTCAACCTGCTAAAGAGACACTTGAAAGAAAAAGATTCGTTAATAACATGAAATACCACTTAAGAATGTAGTATCGTGTTCTTCATCAACAGTACTACTTCAAAATCTAACTTCAAACATTAACCTGCAACTAAACTTCTTTGTCGTCGCGGAAAGGGAAGCATTTTTACTATTTCTACTGTGCCCCCCTTATACTCAATTGCAGTATACTTCATTTCCACTGCCTTGTGCTGTTTTTTAAGCTGTCAGGAGAGTTTTAAGCCAAGTGATTTTCTGACTAGAGCTCACTTCTTCCACTGATCTGTTTAGTGATGGGATTGTTTCAGATAATACCCCCCACACACACACACAAAAGAAAAACAACAAAAAAAAAAAAAAAAACACAGAGAGCTCAATTAGCAGCAGAGATTGCTATTTGTTCTCTGTGTTAAGATTTTGTGATAGCAAAAAATAGAACTTAGCTTATTGGAAAAAAATCCCAACTAATGCTTGGTTTGACATACTTACCCCTGGATTTGAGGGCATCATACTTTTCTGCTTACATCAAGCAATTTTATATTTGGGACTGTGGCAGGTTTTATTTCATGGCATAATTTGTGATGTAGGCTGAAAAACAACCAGTCTTATGGTTTCATGCTTGTTAGTATATAATTCATTCTTGTTGCTTAAAATGCACTGTGATGACACCTAATCATTCCTGCTAATGAATTAAACCTGCAGATCTTCTGTTTATACTCTGTTTACGTGCAATTTGAAGTATTAATTTTCTCACCTATACCTAGATGTCATACTATTATATCTAAGTGTATGTTAGAGAGATGCAGGACGATGCTTGTTTGCCATGTTTTCTTGTAAAAATTCTAAATCTAAACCTTTGAATGACCTATTAGTACATCCTGTTACAAATACACTTACACTTCCAAAGGCAAGCATTACTACACCGGTCTAATGCTAAGTAAGGCAGTATTGTGTCTGTTGTTGAGCAAATTACTGCCCCATATATGTGATTATAACCTATATTATCAGTACCAATCAATAGACAGCATTTAATACACATTGTGGTACCAATCCTATCTATATTAAAGCATAAGTAGAAACAGTCCATCCATTCTGCTTTAAAATATTGGCTCTTGCTTTTATGATGAATAAAATTAAATTATTTCATTACACAAGGGTTAAAGTTTTAAGGAATTTACTTAGGCTTTGTTATTCCTTATTGATGACAAATGGTAAGTGAGTATTTTAAAGGGTAGCAACTGTTAAAAATCACTTTTGAATTTTAGGCAAATGTATTTTTCCTAAATTTCTATGCAGAAGGGTTGTTACACGACAACCACACTATTAAAGGGAAATGTGTGTGCCTGTGTGCGATTGTGATACCGGCTCTGTATAGCACGATCATGATTCCTTAAAGTTAAAGTAGCATATGACAAGCAATATGAAGTAAATAACATTTTATCTTAAGACGAGTGAAACATGTGCCCAAAGAAAAATGGAATAAAAATGAGTTCTACTTGATGTAATTCTACTTTTATTATGTATTGATTACATTTTATCATGTACTTTAACAATTATACCCTAACATATCAAAACCAAAGCAAGGACACATTATGCTATACATTCAGTTTTATTAAGGTTTTCATTGCATTAACATATTAGAGTTTACAATATGGGATAAATTAAATCTTCGTTATGCATCAGTTATTTTTTCTACTGATTTTCACTTGTAACCTTTATTTTATAAATACCTACATGACTCCTTTATAAAGTAGTTCACATTACCGTGAATATATAGACACCTTAGTATGCACTGGAAAATTATGTTTAAAAAGTATACATTTCATGCACATATGTCTTAGAACTATAGTGAAAAGTTGAGGCTTAAGACTGTGCACAGATCCTCATTAGAAAAGGGGATTACACACTACTTACACACTACTGTACTTACATATTACTTACACATTAGTCTAACTGATATGCTCAAATGTCAAAAGGGGGCATTTTTTTTTTTTTCCTCAGAGTTGATGTCAGTAGCCAGGGTTAGAATGACTCACCTGTGAAGTAGGGTGCTACTTTCAGATATTCTTGGTAACACCTTCCATTTGTAATGTAATTAATGGTTCCCATAGCTCCAATCCCTTTGACAATTATTAGTAAATACCAAAAAAAAAAAAAAGTCTTCTATGTATAAATATGAGAATTCTGATTCCTTTACAGCCTGACGACATCCTGAATGCTGGACTAGGATTTAAAACAATATTATACAATTACTTTCTGGGCATTTGGGAGCACAATGTTTTACTTCTTAATTGTAGGCTTTTTGTACTACTTAATATAGAACACTGGTATTCCATTGGCAATACTCATTAGTGGATGTGTTCTCTGACTTTAAACTTTATCTGCAGAAGCCTGGGCTACAGGTAACAACAAGGCCCACACCATTAGATGATGAAACATGTTGTCAGGATTTGTTACTTGTTGGACTTAATTATCATGATAGAGATGGAACTGCCCTTAGGCTACTTACATAGATAATTATCTGGGCCACTGAAGTGGCTTGATGCCTACAGACACCTGTCATCAAACCTGATGACCTGGATTTAATCCCAAGGGCTTCCATCATGGAAAGACGGGACCAACTCTTAAAAGTTGCCTTCTGATACACACAACGCCTTGGGTATGATACAAACACACACAGACACACACACACACACACAGACACACACACACACAGACACACACTCACATACAAAGATGCACACTAATAAAAGCAAAAATAATCCTTTTCTTTTCCTTTGTAAAACCTTAACAAATAGGCATGGACATTACTTGCATTATAGAAGAATCACTAACTGTGAACAAGGCTTAAGTTTTAAAAGGGAGACCACAAGTAGAGAGTGGGGCTACAGAGGTTGTTAGCAATTTAGAGAGCTTACTGCTCTTACAGAAGACTGAAGTTCAGGTTCCAGCACTCTCATTGGGAAAACCACACCTGCCTGTGTTTGCAGCTCCTATAGTTCAACTATCTTCTTCTAACCAGTATGACCACTTCACTCATTCACGAGCCTTCTTTGAGACATGCATACACCCACACACACACACACACACACACACACACACACACAATTACCAGTAAAATTAAAATGTATTTTAAAAGAAGAGTCAGAAAATGTGGAAGCAAATTATGACTTTGATGGATATTTGGACAAATGAAGACATAAAATATAATCTTAAAAACCCAAGAGTAAGAGTAACAGATGTGACTGAGAGCACAGGGTCTGAACACAGATGTCAAACAGAGTGCTATAACTACATTAATATTTAACAATCAAATACTGAATTTGGTATGATATTGCAGAATTTATTCAGTGGTATCTTCTTTCTTGATGGGATGTAAACATTCAGTTGCCTTTGCTATACGTACAAGATATTGTCTTAACAAAGTACATTAGTTTGGCAAATGTTGTAAACAAATGGAAATTTAATATCAGAATATAAATTCATATTATTATTGTATGATGATACAAATTTATAGCAGAAAATAAAAATAAAATTCCTTATTTAGTTGTAAGTTGTGCTTACTTCTGAAGCGATTTTTTTAGGAGAGACCTGTAAAACAATGAAAATGTAATCACACACTCCTTTTTTTATTGGATATTTTCTTTATTTACATTTCAAATGCTATCCCCTTTCCTGGTTTCCCCTCTGAAAAGCCCATATCCCCTCCTGTTGCTTACCAACCCATTCACACCTGCTTACTGGCCCAAGCATTCCCCTACACTGGGGCATAGAGCCTTCACAGGACCAAGGGCCTCTCCTTTGATTGATGTACCACAAGGCCATCCTCTGCTACATATGTGGCTGGGGCCATGGGTCCCTCCATGTGTACTTTTTCATTGGTGGTTTATTCCCTGGGAGCTCTGGGGTATTGGTTGGTTGATATAGGCACTTCTAATGGTATGAAAGTCAGTCAGGTATCTTGCATTCATTGGTGGTCCCATAGAGTATAATAGAGAACAAAATTCACTGATGCCAAGAAACATAGGTTTGTAGCTACCATAGGTTAATAATAGTTTGTGGTATTGCTGTTGTAAAAATAATAATATATTTCTAGAAATATAAAATAATTATTTTGGTCCATAATATTGGATATTGATAAATACTTATTACTGGATTATATTTCTAACTAATAATTTATAGAATAATTGCTTTACTTAAACAGTGTTTACAGTGAAGTCTGTGTTGTTGTATCCTGGCAGCAACTGCCTGTATTTTATGTTTCTTGTCTTTCTTTATTTCCTCAAAAGGATCATGCACTGCTGACTTGATTTACACTATCTAGTTTTTTTCTTAGTGTATTTTACAAGTTTTGCACAATAGTGATATTCCCTAAAGGTTTATTTCTCAGAATGCATCTTTGTCCTTAAGCATGTCTGTATATCTACAGTGAAATATTCTTATGGGGCTTTGTGAATCAATATTTCCATGAAGTTTTGCCATTCCTGCAAGGGATGTGATTGCTGGCAGATTTTAAAGTAAGATTTAACTCAATTCCCCCTCTTCCTTAATTACAGGCAGTGGGACATGAGGTAAAGAGTGAAGCAGAAGCTTTTGGCAAGGCTGGGATATATGTTAGTTAAGTGAGACCAAGAAAGCTCAGATAAAATTCTGCAATCAGCCATAGCTTCACAGGGAGAAATTTTAGTTTTCATAATACAATTTCAGCATATGTGTTAAGCTGTCTATGAAAGGAAGACATTCACTGCTAGGTAGATCCTGATAGAATGAATCTTTATGTTGTAATCATGTGATCCAGCATGGCTACAGGAATATTGAATTTAATACAGTAAAAGCTTAACAAGAATTATAGGATGTTTGTTCTTTAATACATTCAATAGTCTATATTGTCATTTAACAAGTACTTTGCACTTCTACATTGCTCAATAAGAACAATGAGGAAAATAAGATTATTCTTGTGGTATATATGCTATGTGGCCTGCTGCCGGCTGCAGGTTACTCACTCTCCTAGCAGAAACACTGCTGATCAGGCAAATGTTACCTTTAAAAACAAGTAGTAAGGCCAGGCACCTCAAAGCATGGGATGGAAAAACAGACATGCTGGCCTGCCTAAGGGATTTTGGTGGATTTTTGTTATAAATTATAAGGAGTAAAGTTTAGAAGCACCAAAATGAAAAACTATACAGTTATGCTACTTGAATTTATTTATTTATTTATTTATTTATTTATTTATTTAATTCTTTTTTTTTATAGTCCAGATTTTGCCCCCTCCTGGTCTACCCTTTGTCTGTTCCACATTCCATACCTCCTCCCCTGCCTTCAAGAGGATGTCCCCACCCCACCAGACCTCCCCACTCCCTGAATCCTCAAGTCTCTTAAGGGTTAGATGCATTTTCTCTGACTGAACCCAGATAATGGGTTCATGTACATGTGTTGGGGCCCTCATATCAGCTAGCCTATGCTGCCTGGTTGGTGGTCCAGTGTCTGAGAGATCTCAGAGGTCTAGGTTAATTGAGACTGCTGGTCTACCTAACAAGAAACTTTCCTGTGCTTTTAATTTTGTTACAATTTTATTTTTCCTTCATTTTCATTCTCTTCTCAGAAGTCTTTTTGCTTTTGAACCTATAGATAACATTTTCTGAGATATCTTGTTACTCACTATAGGATTTCATAGGCTTTATAGAGATTCAATAAAGATACAAGCTTCCTCGACAGCATAGGTTTAAATGCTATGTGTACATTTATTTCCAAAACTGTCTTGATCTCTAATTCTTTTATTGGACATGAGACTACGATCTTAGAATATGTAATCAATATTTACACTTGAATATTTAATAGTCATTTCAAGCACAATTTGTTCAAAACTAAATTCTTGACTCCTATTTACCTTGTATAGACTAAAGATACTGCTATTTTCGTCTTCTACACCTTCCCATAGTGTTAACAAAATACTTGAAACAAACAACTTTAGGGAGGCTGTTTTTTTTTTCTCTTCTTTTTTTTTTAACTTATTTTATTAGATATTTTCTTCATTTACATTTCAAATGCTATCCTGAATGTCCTCTATACCCTCTCTCCACCCTGCTCCCCTGCCCACCCACTCCCACTTCTTGGCCCTGGCGTTCCCCTGTATGGGGCATATAAAGTTTGCAAAGCCAAGGGGCCTCTCTTCCCAATGATGGCTGACTAGGCCATCTTTTGCTACATATGCAGCTAGAGACACGAGCTCTGGGGGTACTGATTAGTTCATATTGTTGTTCCACCTATAGGGTTGCAGACCCCTTCAGTTCCTTGGGTAATTCTCTAGCTCCTCCATTGGGGTCTCTGTTCTATCCTATAGATGACTGTGGGCATCCACTTCTATATTTGCCAGGTATTGGCATAGAGGGAGGTTGTTTTGAAATGCCCATTTGTTGTCACATTCCTGCAGTGAGCTTTCTGGTCATATGGTTCATCATAATATGTAGTGTATGGTGGAGCAAACTTATCACTTTGGGATGCTCAGGTAGCAGAAAGGGAGGGGAAGGGAGGGGTGCAGGGATGGAGGGAGAGAAGGAGGGATGCAGGGAGGGAAGAAAGAGGGAAGGACTCTGAGAGAGGAAGAGGTCATCCTTCACTTCTTCCCTTCAAGGAGATTTTCCCAGTGATTTTTCTTTCCTCTAGTGACCCAAAGTTGTAAGATAGCCCTCACTCTCTACAGTGTTGCAGTAAGGAAATAGAGATTTCATTACATTGTGTTTGAGAAACATTTATAAATGAGGTATAACACAGAGGAAGGGCTTTCTCCCCAGTAGATTGACACTTTAAGATCACTCCTGATACCTTCCTAGTCTCCCCTTATTCAACTATATATTAGCTCTGGTGGATTCATAATATCTAAGCCTAGAGGAGATATTATATACCTTCAAGCGAGGTACTTCTCATGTCCCATACCTACAGTCACCTTTACCTCAGTCATTCTCATTTCAGACCTGGATTGTACAATAACAACCAAATTGTTCTGATAATACCTTTGCAATTTCTATTCCCTCCCTAATAGTTTATAGCACAGTGTCCAAGTATAAAACCACCTATGTCACCATCAAAGAGCTACAGTTGTCTGAGAAACAAGGGCTATCCGAACTTTCCCCTTTCTTTCTGTTTATAAATACCGAGCTCTTCCTTCTCAATAACTGTCATTCTCTTTGAGCTGCACATTTTATTTCAAGTCAAATGAGCTTGTCATAATTTCTGAATGATATGTTTAGGCATTATTTTTAAATTATATTTGATTTCTAAAGTGAATCAGGACCCTTATTCATCTGTAAATTTTCTTAATAGTACCAGGAGAATATTTACTATTTCATTGGATTATACAAAATAATTATTTCCCTGGATTTTGTGAAATAATATTCATTGCATTATAGATGTTTTCTATTTTAAAATGTATTGAATTAATTTTGTTGACATTAAGACATTATGAAAGTGATATGCATTTATTAAAAACTATTCTCTGAATTTTGAATTTTGAGGTTTTCTAGTACTAACCATATGCAATGTTATACCCCTAAAATTCTAGAAATCTATAGGAAATCACAATTCCAATCTCCCCATGACCTCATAAGAGTAAATGACAAATACTCTGCTGTGTAGTATATTACTGAGGTATTATAGCTAGTAATTTAGGTACTTTATACATAAATTAAAAATAAGTTCTACTTATGATAAGTTTCTTGACATGCAACACAAATGTAATCCAGGAACTTTTGCATTTTTTTATGAAATAAAAAGCAAATTCTATGAGAGTCATCATAATGTGTGTAGTACCCGGAAGTCATCAGTAAGTGTGGTGACTAAGTATTGAAGGAATAAGTACAAGTACAGAAATTCATTATATGTGTACATATAAACATGCTTGAAAATTCTGGATAGCATGAAAAGAACCTTTTGGGAAAAGGGTGAATTTTACAACTTTCGGGTAAAATGACTGTTTGATTATAACTTGGCCTACAAATGCATTCACAATATACTACACTTGTGCACAATTATACTTATTGCAGAATCTATGTCCTGGTAGATATTGAAATGAATATAACACAATACAAATGCTAAGTATATAAAAGCATTTAAAACTTCAAGGCAAAATAATGTGAAAAAAGTACTGGTCATTTCAACTCAAAATCTAATGCTGTATTGTTCTAAAATGGCCCAGTTTTTTTCTTGTCATCTACAATTAAAATAAAATGAAATGCAAGCACTATAAATGTGTATATGGAGACTGACAAAGGTTTGCCTAATTGGTTTTGAGATTCGTTTTGGTTTTTTTTTTGTTGTTTTGTTTTTGTTTTTTGTTTTTTTTGTTTTTTGTTTTTTTGAGGATTACAGTGGAGATTATACATTAACAGCTGGATTTGAGTCTATGTACTGTCCAGAACACCTAAAGAAGCAATTAAGTGGTTTAGTCCTAACACTTTCTAAGATTTAATTCAGTAGCTCTCTTCAGAAGGGCATTGCTAATTCTTCCTGAATTACTCCTGCTACTAACTGCACTGCCTTAATTTGAGCAGTATTCAGAACTCGATTCTCTCTAATAGAGTTAATTGCACTCTGAAAGTCCATCTAGAGTGGAAACTTAATTCTTTTTGTAGAATATTTCTTAGCATACTCCTCTCTCTTGTTTTCAACTTGACACTTCTACATATTTTTGCAGAATAATATTGCAGCTACAGTGCTCCTGGGTTACAACAGAGTCTAAGGAAGATTATTCAACAAATCAAAGCATGTTAGGTATCTAAAGCTACCTCTCATTTTGTACATGCTCAGGCTGTCTGCTCTAATAGACTCTGAGTCCTTGGAACATTAGCAAATCTCAGAGCTTTTAAACAGGCGGTGACCTATTCATTTCGAGGGCTGCTTCAGTGAATCACAGGCTCACTTAGGTTAATGACGGATCATGGAGCTGTTCTATTTGCAGTGAACTAAGTTGTCCATTATCCCTAACATCCATGTGGGTCATGTCACCACATTCAACTAGTGTTGAGCTTTCTTATTCTTTAGATTTGCAAGCTGGTGTTTGGGACCTTACTATGGAAGTTCGTGAGCTCATTTGATTGATCACTGTAGATGAATGACTGCATGCATGTGCCCACAGCAAGGGACTCAACCGAGTCTATTTTCTTGTGAGAATAGCAACATAGTAATTGCTTATTCAGATTTCATTTGGTCATCATCTTAATCAGAAAGATAAATATTTACTCTTTCCATCCATGTCTGTTCTTTTTTTTTCCTTTTAAAGTATTATTGTTTTACCTTCTTTTGCAAAGAATTTGGAATACAGGGATGATTTCTTCCCTACTAAATATCCTAAAAATAACCAACATTTACATGAATAATGTTTCCTTATACATGTTACTTAAATACAAATATACATAGACATCCATACTTGTGCTGTCTCATATGTAGAAGCCTACCCATAATGTGTTAAAATGTTACATTACTCATAAATATAATCAGCAAGCAGCCAAATTGTCTCTATTGCCAACATGACAATTGCTTATTTTATATTCCTGTTAAATTGTGTACCATATCTCCAAAGTATATATCTGTGTTAAGATGGCTTGTAAATTGAGGGGGATACACTGGAAAACATACTTTACATGTTTTTCAGAGCATTTTTAATGTCCTCACATTTCAACTTTATCACTCCTGTGTGCATGCTTATGCACACATAAAAACAGATACACATGCACACAAAAGAACAACTTCTTCACTGGAAACTCTAAAGCTAGCTAAGTTTTTCCCATAGAAGAAAATAAACACTTTTGGCATTAATTCTTCCTAAAAATGAAACACTTTCACACTGTGCTGAAAGCTATGGAATATGAATGACAGTAGGGAAACAACTTCATTTATTCTTCCTTTGTGAATTACAATAGTGATGACAGCTATGGTGGTGATGAACAATGGTGAGTTCATGTGTGCGTGTGATGCCAGTTTCAGAGTCATGCAGGCAAAGAGTTTGTACCGTATTCTGGCTCTGTTAGTGAATTAATTTAAAGATGGTCCATTAGTTCATGTCACTACAGAGAACTGGTAAGTTATGAGTATTCTTACAAACTTGAATTGGAGAAAAAGATGCTAATATTGTGGATTCACAGAAAACTAAACTGAAAAAATTATTGCATTTTGCTTTCCGGTCACAAAGCTATGATTAATAGCTCTAACTGAGAGCCAAGATATTTTCATTAGTGATTAACCAATTTTTGTAAATGGATATACTTTTCCATTCTTTCATGCTGAAAAAACTTTCTAACTTTATAAATGCAGCCTGATAATTTTAGGGTAAAGTTCTAAAATTACCTTTAAAGACAACCTAACCCTACCCAAACTAAACCAAACCAACCAACCAAACAAACAAACAAAGAAAACCAGGGCTTTCCTCAGAGAAGACATCTGCTTTCACCTTATAAATTATCTCCTGAGAGGCTCTGCCAGAGTCTGACAAATACAGAGTCAGATGTTCACAGGCAACCATTGGAGTGAACATGGGGTCCCCAATGGAGGAGGTAGAGAAAGGAGTGAAGGAGATGAAGGGGTTTGCAACTCAATCGGAAAAAAATGACAGTGTCAACGAACCAGAGCTCACAGGGTCTAAACCACCAACCAAGGAGTACAAATGGAAGAACCCATGGCTCCAGCCATATATGTAGGAGAGGATGGCCTTTTTGGGCATCAGTGGGAGAAGAGGTCCTTGGTCCCTTGAAGGCTTGATGCCCCAGAGTAGGGCAAGGAGGCAAGAGTGGGTGGGGGTGGGGGTGAAGCATGCTCATAGAAGCAGGTAAAGCAGGGATTGGATAGGGACTTTCTGGGGGGAAATCAGGAAAGGGGATAGTGTAAATAATTAAAATATCCAATTCAAAAAAAGGGAATTAAATAGAACTATTCAAAACCCAATGACAGCGTTCCTCATAGATTGTTACTTAAAATATATTTAGAAATTGTACTGCGTGAGTTAGGCATAAGAGAAAGCAGTTGTTTTGGGTGACAAGGTACCAAAATTTTAAACACTCTTAGAATTTTTTTCAACCCAACCTTTATTTATTTCAAGAGCCACGAGGAAAGTCAAGCATCGTTCATGGGCTCTACGGGCCATTCTTTATCCATGGTCAGAATAAGAAAACTTCCATTTTTTCCTTTTGTTACCTCTTATGTTTGTTTGTTTAGTTGTGAATATGTAGGTGTAGATTGTCCCTGGTTTACAGTGGTGTGATTGGCTATTTCTATGCTCTAGAATTACATAAGTCTGTATGGATTTAGTGCTTAGTATTTCAACCTTTTCTGTAGAAAGTATACACAGTATCTATGCTAATAATGCTGGCTTCTCAATGGAAAATCTATGCAGAAAGAGAGCCAAAGGATAGTGCACACCACCTTGCTCTACAGTGTTCTAGGCTATGTTCAATGTGTTACGTGCATTAAATTCATTTTTACTTACAGCATTAGCAAAGATGAATGGATTTTTCCAGGGTGAATCCCTTTGAAAATACAGGAGCATCTGTGATAATTTTAGACATCTGCATTTTAAAATACTTTTGAGATTACTTATTTAACATTATCCATTTCAAGTCACATGTTTACATTTTAGGAGAAGCCATCTGGAGGTGAAGTCTAATCCAAGAAATGACTAATAAGAGCTTTATTTAGGCCTCCACATAGTACCAGTTCCTTACATGATATTTTTGGAACTTTTCCCCTAAATATAACCTGCTCAGGCTTTTTAACTGCTGTCACCTGATGCACTTTAGTTGTCTAAATTATTATTATTATTTTTAACTACACTTTCAGATTTCATTATAAATTCAATGCAACTTCTTGATATGAAAAATCAATTTTGTTACAGCTGAACGTTCATATGTCAAACTGTTCATTTCTGTTCCTATTCAGTGAACTTTCACTTCCAAAGACAATGTTTCACACCAGCTCCTCATAACTGAACCACCATATAGTCTTTTCTAGATTCTTCTCACATTATTCCAGGAGCTTCTGTTTATCTCTGTCTACACCCACGCCAAAAGTGATCTCACCCAAGTTCATAATTTTAGACACCACATGCTGAAAACTCCAAAATATGCATCTCCAATCTCTGATTTACCCAAATTTAATCTCCATCCATGTGCTTTATACTAGGCATATAAATTAGATTTCGGATGGGCATCTCAAACCTACATGTCCAAAATGATTTCTTAGACTTTACTCCTAAATGTTTGCTATCCTCTTGAGTTCACTAGACAGGCCCATCCATCCAGTTAATCAACCTGGAAAGTTTCAATCAATTTCCCATACCCTGCTCTTCTTTCACACTGCATACTAATCTCGACAGAAATTCTCTTACCTCTGTATCCAAAGTCTACGGAGATTCTCTCCAGTTCTCAGTAGTTCTACTTATGTCTCCACATCTCTAGGACAATTAGCAGTGACCTGAATTATTAACTTATCCTTTAATTATTAACTTCAAGGGCAGCTTTAGCCCCTTAAAGCGTGTCTCATTAAGTGGTTGGGCTACAGGTCAGTGGTAGAGCACTTGCCTAGCATAGTCAAAGATATAGGGTTAATATATGGTACTTTGAAAAATTGTATTTCCTTGTGTCCCTTTTTTGTTTGAGGCTAATGAAGCTTCCTATTTTTTTCTCATAAAGTACATACATACCTAAATAAATACTGGACTAATTGTTTAGAACATTTAGTAGGCATTTAGAAGTTAGCGATGAAGAAGTGGCCATACTATGTTTATACTTATAGTGTGCTTTTTTAATAGTAGGTTGTGGTTTTAGCTATACCTGAGTAATTACAATCTGAGTTTTAACTAACTTCTGTATTTATTTACCTAGCCACAATAGAGAGTAAACAGCAAAATTAAGAGAGGCTCTATAAAAAAAAGACAGAACCCATCAGACATCAACAAAAACGTGATTGTTCCTTGAAATGCAATAAAAAAATATTGTCTTCTAGTTTATACACAAATGTATACAAGTCTGTATACATTTAGGTACCCACAGCACAGACACACATGAATAAATAAAAAAAAATATTCAATAAAGAAAAATGTTGACCTCAATGAAAACTAATTTCTTAAATTGTAACTGTATCAAAAATGTGAATTATGTGTTAGAAGAATAAAATATTGCATTTATGTAAATTCTACATTCATGGCTCTGTCAAAATGTGTTGCTGTTGTTGTTTAATTGTTAATAAATTAAGTTGTGAATCATCATCATTTTAATGAAGCTTCAATCATAGAAGCAGAGTTCCCTTTAATTTTATGAGTACAAGGAGTTTAATTTTAGAATGATTTATGCAAATGGGGTGAGATGTGAGGTGGAGTTCAGCAAGTGAGAGGGCAGCAGTGAAAGACAGAGTAGTGAAAAGAACTGCTATGATATTGCTGTCTCAAGGTTCAGTGAGAAGAAGAGATGACAAGGCTGTCTGGCAATACAAGCATGAACAGTCATGTGTAGAGAAGCATGCCAGCTGCTCATGCTGAGGTCTATAAGACACCATTTTTCTTCTGAGAGGCAACCTCTGTCTGAGGTTATATCTGTCATCAGAATGTAAACTGGAGCAGAGACCACACATGTAGTAAAAGAATGTAAACTGGAGCAGAGACCACACATGTAGTAAAAGAATGAGTAGTGTCTATCTTTCTACTTATGTGAAAGTCCAACAAGCATCACTTTACATTGTTCTTTGAAAAGATCTGATAGTTCTTTAATTCTGCAAAAGAACGTGTGTACAAACCACCCCCCCACACACATACACACACTCTCTCAAACACACATACACACACACCACACACACACAATCAAACACACACAAATTCACTGCAATCACTGCTCATCAGCAACCATCTGCGGAAAACATCTGTACAACCTTCTCCCAGCTTGTCAATAGTGACAGTGCATCACACCATAGATTTATATTTCATAGTAGCACCCAAACACATCTCTTCTGTCCGTTTCAACTTCTACATACAAGAAATTGAGTTTACACCTACCATGGTAACTCTATGATTCCAATAATGTGCAGTTTCCACATGAAATATAGTGAACTATATTTATTATATTTCATCCTGTTTTATCATTTAGTCCAGTATACCCTACCAAAAACAACAAAAATCTATTTCTGAGAAAATGTTCACTGGTAGTATTTATTCAGATGTATATTGAAAATAGTTATGTAATTGTTTTCAATTTTTTTCATCATGGAATAATATGTGTATTTGAAATATCAAACATATACTGTCATTATGACACATAAATGAGTAGTACAAATGACAATAGTTTGATTGAGAAGAATTATGTTTTTAATTTGTTTTTTCTTATGTAATATTAGTCATTGTATATTAAATTTGAGCACTTGTGATTATATTTTATCTTCAGTATTTCATTTAGCAAGCTGTCAAGAGTGGCTTAACATGCACCAAAACTTGTTTTAAGCATTATAAAAGTAATTATGGAAAGAAACTATGTTATGTCCAGACAGAATTTTGCATTTTAATGTATTTTAATCATTAAAATATATGACATTAAATTACAGCTGTATTGGAACAAACAAATTTAAGTAATAAATTTTTCTTAAAAAATTATTATGTGCAGTACTTCTGGAATTGTCTAGTTTTCCGGTTCTAGTTATTTTAGACAGTTAACACTCTTTGTGAGCTGTGGTAACCCGATTACATGCTTGCACTAATATTTCAGAACTTTCTAAAACAGTGTTGTAGTTTTTCCATATTACATTAAATCTTTTGTTTATTATTTCGTTGAATAATTCACCAATCATAGAATTTTATTACCTAATATATTTGCTTTTCAATGTAGATATTCAAATTAGAATATTCCTGTCTATGAAAACTATTCCCATTTATCTAAATCTGTCAAAGGTTATAAAGAAGCACTTCCAAATTTCTCTTTGCCATTTTATGTTCCCTTTTTAGATTTGGTATCTATTTCTGACCCAAAAATTCTCTTTAAAAGTATTATATAATGTCTCATAAAGGAAAGACCATTCCATGTGTCCCTTAGGCA
The DNA here is from genome assembly GCF_900095145.1 of Mus pahari. Lineage (NCBI taxonomy): Eukaryota > Metazoa > Chordata > Mammalia > Rodentia > Muridae > Mus > Mus pahari. The sequence continues at coordinate 65,887,413 of NC_034600.1, forward strand.
TGCACTGCTGTTGTAAATAGTAGCTCATCCACTCTTTCTAGAGTCAAAGAAGATAGAACTACAGGTAATGTTTTAGGTGAACTTTGTCTTAATAATTTTCTTATTGCTGTTATAAAAGACTAGTGCAATTAATAAAAGGGAACATTTATTCAGGACTCACAGTTTCGGGGCATTAGAATAAATGACAATCAAGGCAGGGTGAACAGTGGATAAAGGCAGACATGGAATACATATTGTTTGAGTTTTTTCTGGGAGCTAACATCTGATCCAAAAGCTAAAGGCAGAAAAAAACAGATTGAAAGAGCGTGGGATGGCTTAGGCTTTTGAAAGCTGACTTTCTCCCAGTGACAAACCACCTTACAAAAGGCCACAACCCCTAATGCTCCCAAAACAGTTCAGCAAACTTGACACCAAGAATTCAAATATATGAACCTATGGTAGCCCATCTCATTCAAACCACAAGAGTCACAAATTTAGTTTACTAAAAATGTTTGATCCACAGACATGACCATTTCTGTGTGAAAAAAAAGTTCATTTCTTGCCTCCAGGCTTGAGTTCACTTTTCCATGGCCACATGGATCAGAAAAGATGGAGGCAGTAATAGGAATATTTTTAATTAATTAATTATATTGCCCACTGTGAATCCTGACTATTGTTTCTGCTTTTGCTTCTCTCTGCCCAAACCTTTCATCCTCCTCCCCATTCACTCTTCCCTTTCTTTTCAGAAAAGAGGAGGTCTTTCATGGATATCAACTAACCTTGGCATATCATGTTGCAATGCTAATAGTAGCATCTTCTATTGATGTTAGAAGAGGCAGCCCAGTGAGGGCAAAGGGTCCCAAAGGGAGGCAACAGAGTCATTGACAACCCCTGCTCCTGCTGTCAGGCGTTCCAGATAAATACTAAGTTACAAAAGAGGTATATATCTTCAGAGGACCTAAAATCGTCTGCTGCATGTTTGCAGACTATTGGTTTATTCCCTGTGAGTCTCGATAACCAGATGTTAGTTGATTCTGTAGGTTTTCTTGTAGTGTACTTGAAGCCCCTGACTCCTACAGTCCTTCTTTTACAACTTCCCCAGGATTTCAAAGCTCCAGCTTATGCTTGGCCATTGGTCTCTGCATCTGTTTCCATCAGTTGCTAGGTAAAGCCTCTCTGATGAGAGTTATGCTAGGCTCCTGTCTGAAAGCATAGCAGAATATCATTAATCTTGTCAGGGGTAGGCTCTTTTACATGGCATGAGTCTCCAGCCTGGGCAGTCATTGGTTGGCCATTCCTTCAATTTCTGCTTCATCTTTACCTCGGTACATCTTGTATGACAAATTTGTCAAAGTCCAACCCTAGTGTGAGGAGGTTCCTGAGAAAAGAGGAATGGGGGCAGAGCTGATACAATAATACCTCAGTCAGTAGTAGATGCAAGCTGTCAGTTAAAGTGCTCTCTCTTTGCTTGAGGATTCTCATTATTCTTCCTACTTCTCCTTTATTCTTCCTTCCTCATTCTTATTCTTTTTGCTTCTCCCGTGCAGAGAGGCTGAACCTAGTCTTGTATTTAATAAAGCTACATAAGTGGCTTTGACCACTGTTAATACTTTTTTTGGAAATTCTTAAATTTATATAAATTTTAATAATCCCAAATCATTAGTCTCAACCCCCAGTTCCTTAAAACAGAAACTAAATATAAAACAAAAGCACATTTCCATAGTTTTTACAGTCTGTTCTTTATGGTAGCCTGGCATGACACTTGCAGTTTCCTGATAGAGCAGACAGTATAGTCTTCAGTAACTATTTTCACGTAAGAACAGAAAGGCATTTCTTGTATGTATACCCTGGGAAATCCTTACTTGGGAACATTTGATATAATAAACATGAAATTGTTTTTTTTTTTTTAAAAAAAAAGAAAGGCAACTAATAAGGTTAAAATAGTTTTTACAAAGTTCTACACTTTATGTAAGCAAAGCGGCTAGCTCTCTCTGGTATTTTTCCAGGCAGTGTCATCTCCAATCCTTCAAGTAGCTAAGAGAACTAAATACTAACTTTTTATATGCTTGTACATCATTTTTTAATTCTCTAATCTTTGTTTCCCTTTCCTAACAATTCTATGGTCTCATTACTTTCTTTCTAATACTGTTTGTTTCTAGATTATACACAGCCTTTCTACTATAAGAAAAACCCATCTATCATTTATCATTTGCTGTTTCCTTTGTTTGATTTTTTTTTTTCAGATTCCTTCCTTTTCTATCTATGCCTTTTCTTGTTAAGACCACTTTAACTCTTTATCCTTGATGTCCCCAATAACATTCGGGCTAGTGAATACAGCAGAAATTGGATTAGAAAGTATGTATATCTCCTCATAATTTGACCAATTCTGACTAAGTTTGACCAAGTCTTGCAATGAGCAATTTCTACAAAGATGTAGGCTTTTATGGCCGCAGTAATTATTTTGTCTAGGTCCTTTCCCATGGTTATAAAGGCCAAGTACAAGGTCTTTTCTCATCCCTCATAGCCCCATGACCACCTCCGTTCCTCATTCCTGATAGCCGAATCTGTTTCATTTATTGAGGAGTGATTAGCGCTTAGTAATGGCAAGTATATTTCCCAGAAACAGAGGTTGAAAGTAAAACACATAAAAGAGACAGCAAATCAACTTCAGGCCAACTTCAGCCCATACGGGGATTAATGACCTAGTGATGCTCTAGGGGTAGGAATTTTGTCAGACCTCCCCTTATGCAGCCATGCCAGACCTGTCACAAATTGTAGGTTGAAGTGTGTGTGACTGATTTGGGTTCAGAATCCCTTCATTGGACATATTGCCTGGTTACAGGAGATGGTCAGTTCAGGCTCCACATCTTCCATTGCTAGGAGTATTAGCTAGTATGACCCTCTGGGATTCATGGGTGTTTTAATTCCCCTTGGTTTCTAGCTCATCCCAGAAAGGCTTGACTCTCTGCATTGATTCCAGTTGTCTCTGCCAGTATTCTCTTGCTCTCTCCTTCTCCCACATGATCCCTCTGACAACCCCTAATAACTATTCAATTTCTCCTTCTCAAGTGAGATTCATGTGATCCCCCTTAAACACTCCTTGTTACTTAGCTTCCTTTTAGTCTGTGAGTTGTAATGTGTTTAGTCTTTACTTTATGGCTAGTATTCACTTATAAGTGAGTATATACCAGTTTGTCCTTTTGGGTCTGGGTTATCTCACTCAGGAAAATCGTTTCCAGTTCCATCCATTTGTCTTCAAGTTTCATGATGTCATTGCTTGTAATGACTGAGTAATACTATACTGGATACATGCACCACTTTTTCTTTATCCTTTCTTTGGTTGAGGGACATCTCGGAAGGTCAGGTATCTGAATGTTTGTCCAGATCCACAGCTGAGTTTGTATAAGTGAGTATTGTGACCAGTTTTATGTCAAGTTGACACAGGCTAGTTTCATCAAAGAGGAGGGAGCCTCAACTGAGAAAATGACTCCATAAGATCAAGCTATAAGATATTTTATTAATTATTAATCAGATAGTACAGGTCTCAGCCAATTCTGGGTAGTTCTACCCGTGGGTCAGTGGTGTTGATTTCTCTAGAGAAGCAGATTGACTGAGCCATGGATAGGAAAGCCAGCAAAGTATGCTCATCCTAGGCCTCCTATCAGCCCATCTTCCAGGTTCCTTACTAGATTTGAATTTCTACTCCACCATCATTCAGTGATCAACTAGACTGCTGAAGTATAAGGCAAATAAACTCTTTCCTCCCCAAGTTGTGTTTTGTCCTAGTATTTCACCACAACAATAGAAACCCTAAGATGGTAAGAAATAATGTGATGAGTGATGAGACTAATGATTTGTTACTGGAGGAGCTGGTATTGAACAAAAATACCTTCAAATGTGGCAGAAACAAAATAATGCTATGGAAAATCATTAAGATATCAGAGATATAATAAAGAAAAAGGAGACTCAAGAACCATCTCATCTTCTTATTAGCATCACTATTTCTCTTGATTTAGCCACATTTGAACAATACGCTTCTGTTTGTATTTATGCTAACATGAGGGAATAGATGATTAACTATGAAAGAAAATATAATATGATAATAACATTTTCTCATATAGTAGTTTATAAGATTGTTACTTTTTTGTTTATATTTTTTAGTTATTGTGGCTTTTTTCCAAATTAAGAATTCATACACACCTAAGAATATTGTATATAAAGAGGTCAACACTCTATATATTGTTTGCAAAGAGAGGCTTCGTAGCAATATTGGAATAATGGTACTGTCATTATTGAATTTGTCTTTACCATTATCAATAATGGTAATCACAATATTCACATCTGGTGTACTGAAAGTTTACATTTTAATACAAGGTTAATACATTTTTTTTCAAGATAAATATCCATGGTCTCTTCTTAATATCACAAACTGCAAAACAGAAACACAAATTTCTAAAGTATTGCCTGAGTATTCGTTTTATGAGACCCTTCATATGTTTTTATTTTGCTAAACTGCTCTTTAACTCTTTAAAGCTTATGGGACTTAAGCTTACATTTCTCTCCTCAAACACCCTCTGTCCTCTTCCTTTCTTCTTTGTGCCACTTGGCTTCTTCAAACACTCAGAACACTCAGTTTCTCTTCTTTACCCCTATGCCCCTCACCATTCCTTCTTTTCCCATTGGTTTTTCTTTTCTCCTTCCTTTATCTAACTCCCCTCTCCACTTTCTTTTTCCTTTTACTTTTTTCCATTCCCTGTTATTTCCTTTCCTTTCTGCTATCAGAAGTTAGACTTAATGACTCCTCATAGTAAAATAACAATGCAAAAGAGTGTCAACCAAAATAGTACATGTTTGTTGAAAATTCTGTTGTGATATGCACTTAAAATAATTCCTTATCAGTGAGTTCTTAAGTACTAGTAATACATTAGTTGTATGCTAACATTCTTAATCACCTGAGTGCATAATTTCTACCAAATAATTATAACATTATTTAAATAAAGTCATATTGAATATTTTCCTTATTTTTCTATTCAATTCAGGATCAGAAAAGGGGTATTTTAAACTAAACTATACTTATTTTAAATTTCTGGTAAAATTATCTACTGTTTTTATGATAAACAATGTCATTAAAACAAGTATACATAATTACTACATACCTTGAAAATATTTTGGTTGGTACTGAAATATAATTAGCATTAAATTTCATTCTAATAAATTTCCATCATTCTTAATTAAACGTAATTACTAAACTTTGTTTCTCTAATGTGAACTTTGAAGTTTAGTACTTTGAATTTCACGTATTACCGCTCTTGAACTTAGTTTCGGTCTCCTCTCAGTCCCATTGAAGCAGTATCAATACTGATCACTCACCTGATTTAATCTGAAGGGAAATGCAACTAATGAGTAAAGAATTTTGCAATTGGCAAATGTATAGTGCAACGATATTACATTGTGTTCAGCAGTAGAAGGTCAAGGATTATAACTAAAACAACTGAGAGACATGCTGTCTAGCATCCTCATGGGAAAACAGGAAGTGCAGAGTTAATGGAGTGTTATGCCCTTCAATTCAAAAGAAGTTAATGAGGACAACTGAGTATATTCTTTAATGAGTAGCTCTGCTCCATGGACATTTTCTGATGTTTACTTTACTTACAAAACCAACTATGTATATTTCATGAGTAATAGAGATAAGTGAAACAGGATATTAGGATACTCTGTATCTTGATTTAATAAAGTTATAATTAGAGCACCATAAAATTACAATTATTAACATCCTTATACCAATAATTTACAATATTATGTCAATGATAGTAAAGAATCCATAGACATCAATTGAAATAATACTTTGTAACTTAAAAAAGTCAAAAGCCTATCAATTTGAGAGGGCAAGGACATGGGAGGGATTTGAGTAAAAGTAGCTGTGATAGGGCAGAGGGAAGACATGAAGGAAAGGAAGTGATCTAATTCTATATCAGTTAAAAGACTTTTTAACAAAGAAGAAGAAAAAAATCTCAGGCATGGGCTGGAGAATTTGTTCAGGGGTTAAGAGCAGCTGTTTTTGTTTTTGTTTTTGTTTTTGTTTGGTTGTTTGTTTTGACAGAGGATGGAGGTTCAGATCCCAGCATTAAAGGGTCACCTTAAAACCATATTTATCTCTAGGCTTAGGAAATCTGACCCCACTTCTGGCTTCCACAAGCACAAAGCACAGGCACTTGCAACAAAGTTACCCATGAAGTAACTCTCATATCCACAAAATAAAAATAAACCTTTAGATGAAAAGTATTTATTTGAAATTACCAGTATCTCCAAATCTACTGTACCATCTTTGACTTGGCAAATCATTAATAATCAAATGAAATATAAAGCTGTTTAATTTGTATTAGTGCATATGGTTTTCACATAAATTCTACAAGAGCTTTTCTCCTGATATAGTGCAGTAATGCCCTTTAAATCAACAATTAACTATGACTTACAATAGAAATCATGTTCAACAATTTCACACAGTACTTTACAGGTGAGACACCCTGAAGTTCACAACTGTGACAGATGGTGGTTTTCTGGGATGTTGTTGTGTTAGACACAACTTCAGCACCCCCTTCCTTTTCTTTTTGTGTCTTGTCTATTCAACATCATGATGGTACATAGCTTTCTCATGACATCAGCTAAATGTTCTGAAAACTTTCATATACATACTTTTTGTCATGCCATAATATGTAATTTTTGTCCCATATTTTATCTGAAGATAAAAACAGAAACCTCCATACCTCTATTGTATATACTTGAAAAAAAAACCCCACACTATTAGAGAATAAAATATAAGCACATACAGAGAGACACATACATAACTATAAACATGTGGTTTACTGGACAAATAGACCTTAAAATATTCAATAGACTTTCAATGTTAAAAAATGGGAATGGGAAATAATAGCAGCCTACAGATTGAAAAAGGACCTCCACTAATGCTACATCCAACCAAGGGCTAATATCCAAACATATAAAGAACTCAAGAAGTTAAACTCAAACTAACCAAATAACCCAATTTTTCTTTTTTTAAAAAAGGGGGTACAACAGCACAAGGGAAGGCCTGGGCCAAGTAGTGGGAGTGGGTGGTTAGGGGAGCAGGGGCGGGGAGGTATAGGGAACTTTCGGGATAGCATTTGAAATGTAAATAAAGAAAATAATAAATAATAAAAATAAATAAATAAATAAATAAATAAATAAATAAAATCCCAACCAAAAAAAAAAAGGGGCAAGATTGTAGAGAAAGCAGAACACTCATCCATTGCGAGTAAGATTGCAAACTTGTAGAACCACTCTAGAAACCAATCTGGTGATTTTTTTTTCAGAAAATGGAAATAGTTTTACCTAAAGATGCAGGTATACTATTTCTGGGCATATTCCTAAAAGATGCTCAAACATACCCTAAGGACACATGCTTTACTATGTTCACAGCAGCTTTGTTCTTAATAGCATAAACTGGTAATAACCTAAAAGTCTCTCAATCTATGAATGGATTCAGAAAATGTTGTTACTTTGCAAATGTAATATAATATTCAGTTATTAAAAACAAGGAATTGTGCAGGCAAATGGGTGGAGCTAGAAAATATCATCCTGAGTAAAGTAACCCAAGTACAAAAGACATGCATAATATGTACTCACTGATAAGTGGATATTAGCCATAAAGTATGGGATCCCCTTGATACACTCCAAAGACCAAAAGAAGTTAAACAAGAAAGAAGGCCCAAACAAGGATGCTTGAATCTTACTTAGAAGGAAGAATAAAATAGTTGTAGGAGGCAGAGGGAGAAAAATGGATGGGAAAGGAGATGGGAAGGAAAACGGGGCGTCAAGATCATGTGTAAGGAGAGACCAGCAAGAGGGCCAGAGGACCAGGATAAATGAATGGAAATCAGCAGCTACCTGGTAAGAGGGTTAGGGGTTGTGTGGGGATAATTTCTAGGAGGACCCAGAAACCTGGGATGGTAGAAACTACCAGGAGTCAATGTGAGGGTTGACTCTGTTGTTCTTCCTGTGTAGTTCCTATCCCCTTCAGATCCCACAATCCTTCCTTGTATTCTGCCATAAGGTTCCCCAAGCTACATCCACTGTTTGGCTATGGATGGGGCTTCTCAGAGGACAGCATGCTAATGTCTGTTCTTAATAAGCTTATTTTTTGGGGGGGGGGGGTTCGAGACAGGTTTTCTCTGTATAGCCCTGGCTGTCCTGGAACTCACTTTGTAGACAAGGTTGGCCTTGAACTCAGAAATCCACCTACCTCTGCATCCAGAGTGCTGGGATTAAAGACATGTGCCACCACGCCTGGCTAATAAGCTTATTTATTAAGCAGAAAAGAAAAACCCACTTTTAGTTTAGGCTACACCTTCTGATGGCAGTATACCTACCCAAAAAGAAAGTAACT
>NC_034600.1:65895923-65909306 GCF_900095145.1 Mus pahari
AGTCCGGGCGACAGTGGGCGGTCCAGCGGCGGCGGTCCTGCGATGGCGGTGGGTGGTACTGCGACGGCGGTGGGCGGTCCTGCGACGGCGGCGGTCCGGCGGTGGGCGGTTCGAGGACGCTGTGTTCCGGCTGGTCTGGTGCGCTCCAGCTGCTGTACTCCGGCGTCCCTGTAAAAGGCAGGACCTAACAAACTTTTGTTGTTATTGCTGTTATTTTTGCATTTTTCTGAACATTATGATTCTAATTGACAAGTTTGTGTGTATCCTGTTGCTGCAGTTGTTATCAAATCCAACTTCATCAGGATGTTAATGTAGACTGAAAACTAGTTGCCTTCTAACAGGTCACTAGGGCCACATTTGGAGTGCTCAGACAAAATCCCTGGAGTCTGAAAAACTGCTAGATTCTTGTCCTCTCCATTGTGAGACAGACATTGTTGGAATGCTCAGAGCATATCTTATAAGACAGTCTAATACAACCATTTATGTTCCATAGGAGAATGCTTACAAAGACAACTCAGAGTGAAAGCTACCAGTGATTCTCAATCCCCCATTCTCTATTCATATCATCTAGTATTTCTATGATAACTTCAGATAAAATTATTGGTCTTATATTTTAAAATGGAATTTAAATATGTTCAAAATAAATTCATTTATAAGAACCATTAGTGAATGATTTAATTTACTTTCCTAAGAAATCAAACCATAATGTCATGTTGGCTATCTACTGCAATGTATGGGGCCTCCCTTTAAGGATTCTTTCTTTGCCCAGTGAGATATCGTAAGAGAAATACCTACTGCTGGATTCTTAACCTTTCTATTTTGAGACAGATATTCCTGGACAGTTCAAAGCAATAGTATAAGATAGTCTAATAAATCAGTTTTGTTTCTTTACGGAAAGAACAAGACAAGAATAAACTCAGAACAAAATCTAACAGTGATTCAGTAAAGAGGAGTATTTTCTGCAGATGGTTATCAATGGGAGCATTTTTTTTTCTAGACCTCTGTTTAATTTGTAATGAGAGATTGAAAGGGTAGGGAAGTGGATGAAGGTGGAGATAGGGAGAAATCAGGAAGAACAAGAGGAAGGGAAACAGTTATGAGATTGTATTATATGGAACAAATTTTCTATAAAATGTGAAATGATTATAAAGGCAAAACTAAAGACAAGCACATTAGTAAATGGAAAAAAACTAAATAAATGTGAATAGAGTTAAATGCAGAGTTTATAAATGTCTAGAAGATGCTCCAACATGTAATAAAGGACACATGCTTATAGCAGCCTTGTTTATAATAGCCAGAAACTAGAAAGAACCCAGATATCTCTCAACAGAGAAATTGATACAAAAAATGTGGTATATTTACACAATGGAATACTACTCAGCTATTAAAAACAATTAATTCATGAAATTCTTAGGCAAATATGGGACTAGAAAATATCATCCTGAGTGAGGTAACCCGATCACAAAAGCACACATATATTATACACTCACTGATAAGTGGATATTAGCCCAGAAGCTCAGAATACACAAGATACAATTCACAGATAAAATGAAGCTCAAGATGAAGAACCAAATTATGGATACTTTGGTCCTTATTAGAAGGGGGAACAAAATACCCATGGGAGGCGATACAGAGGCAGCATGTGGAGCAGACACTGAAGGACAGACCATCCAGAGACTGCCACACCTGGGGATCCATCCCATAAACTGACCAAATCCAGACACTATTGTGGATGCCAATAAGTGTTTGCTGACAGGAGTCTCCTATAGTTGCCTTCTAAGAGGCTCTGCCAGTGCCTGACAAATTCAGAGGTGGATGCTCTCAGCCAACCATTGTACTGAGCACAAGAGCCCCAGTGGAGGTGCTAGATAAAGAACCAAAGGAGATGAAGGGGTATGCAGCCCCATAAAGGAACAACAATATGAACCAATCATCATTCCCAGAGCTTCCAGGGACTAAACTACCAACCAAAGAATACACATGGAAAGACATAGGGCTCCAGCTCCATATGTAGCAGAGGCTAGCCTTGTTGGACATCAATGGGAAGAGAGGTCCTAAGTCCCAAGAAAGCTGGATGCCCTAGTATAGGGAAATACCAGGACCAGAGTGGGTGGATGCTGAGCAGGGGAAGAGTTGATGGGATAGATTCTTTTGAAGGAGAAACTAGGAAAGGTGATAAATTTGAAATGTAAATAAAGAATATATCTAATAAAAAATGAATTAGAATTTTAAAACCAGAAACTGCCTCATTAAGTCTTTGTAAATGAACATTATTTCTATGTACAGTAATAAATAGCAACACAACTACCATATGTCTTGAGTAGCTTACTCATGTCCAAATTCTAATTAGATTTCATTCTTACCACAGGATATCTGTGTGCAGACTGCATAGCTATTTACACACATACATACACACACACACACACACACACACACACACACAAACACACACACAGAAAAGTTAATTGTTTCAGAATATCATGAACTATATAAATAAACTTTATGCTATTTTGCATATGTACCAGAAAAAAAATAGGTTAAATGTTTTTTTAAACACTGAACAATAGAATATTTAGAAGACATAAAAATGTATTCTGTGATTCTCAATCAAAATATTAATTATTCCTACTACATGATGCAACATAGATTAAATCACCCCCAATTCAATAAAGTTAGACTGAGATGAGATTAAACTCAAGTCAAACTGTGACTCAGTGGATGAAAATTCAATTTTATATAATTATTTTTATAATATTTAAACTTAAACAGTCATATAAAAGATCATGACATTATTTTATATATAGTGCTATTGATACATGTTATAGCTACTATAAATAAAAAGCAAAAAATATAAATTCTTTAGGATTTTAGGTTTATGAATATCCATTATTGACTTTAATAATATTGTAGTGTAATAGAGGATTTACAATAATTATTTATTCAAGTTTGTCTATTTTTTCTGTCAAACATGTGACTGGTTTAGTTGATAAAGGCTGCCAATTCTATTCCAAGCTTGGATACTTTCAGATCATATCCTTAGATTATAAGGATATCTGTAAGTTTATTAATTCTGGAAGCGCATAAATAACTACCTTCAGTAGAATCCCATCATTCTACTAAGATGAGCATTAGATGAAGAGGAGATGAAAGCCAGTGAAAAGAAAACTAAAAAGGAACCAAATAAAAGTCCCTAAGAGCTAACTCTAGTTGCTGTCACATTTTCATTTATATTTGAAACATCTCACAGACTAAGACAAATGCACACAAAAGCCAAAGGGGAAAACGGAAATAAAAATAATCTTCCTACCAGAATACACAGACAAGGCCATGCCTACATATGATTTTCTCATAAACAAATGAATAGATAAAGCCTCTTAGGCAGTGTATCTAAGAAGATCAGTATTCTGTGCAGGCAACTTACAAGCTATTCCATATGGAGTCTTCAAATATAGTGTTCCATTTAGCTATGCAAAACCATGTAACATAATACGAGGTAGTGTCTATAACATGTCAAGCAAATGAGAGAATACTCCATCTCAAATATAATATTTATATTACAGCCCTTACTAAGTTTTGCAATGTCTTCCCTGTAGTATTTTTTCCTTATTATAATATATGACTCCCTTTTTCCTTATATCTTAAAATAATTAAAGTTGCATTTTCAGCAAAAGCAAGTTTCCTTAGAATCACAAAAGATGAGAATCTAATGCTTTATGAGATTGTATTCTAAAACATTTCTCCTCAAGATATCAAAATATTGTTTAAAATTCATAATTTCATAATCAAACTCTTATACATTCCATATTCCCAACTTCATGACCAACAGTTTATATGACAACATTTTTCTGTCATTCTTGTACTGTATTACTCTCCCTAGCATGACCTGCTTCCATTGTGTCTGTTAAAATCCATAATTTTTCTCTCATAGAATATGACTGGGTCAGGAATTTTCATCTACTTAAGATTCTACTATGCAAATATTTGTTCCCAGGCAATTTACTTTGATTGATGACTATAAATATTTATACTTTCAGTTTACTCATGATTCAAAAATTCATAGATTATTTTTTCATCATCAGGTTCTAGAGTTAGCCATTGATATCATTTTTGTTTTCAGTTTTTAAGGTTATTACCTACCCTTCCTACTTATCTCAATGCATTTAAATATAACTTTAAAAACGTATACATAGATTAGTATTTAAATGGGGAATCTGATCTGGTATTGGGTGAGGGAAAAGACTGAGGCCCTGAGAGCCAGCAGAAAGAATGGAAACAGGCAACCTCTGATGTAGGAGCTTGGGGGGACCCTCCAGAATGTACCAGAGTCCTGGGAAGTGAGAGACTCTCAGGACTCAAAGGGAGGAACGTTAGCTGTTATGCCCAACAGTAAGGAGAGGGAACTTATGAGTCTACCACTAGCAGGGAGACAGGACATCAAGTGAGGGATGGGGTTGCTATCTCACAGCCACATCTCTGACCCATAACTGCTCCTGTCTGAAAGAGTTACAAGGATGGGAATGGAAAGAAGCCTGAGGAAAAGAAGGTCCAGTAACAGTAACATTGAGTGGGATCCAGCTCAATGGGAGGTCCCAAGGCCTGACACTATTATTGAGACTATGGAACACTCACAAAATGACTGCCCTATGAAAAACCCAACAAGCAGCTGAAAGAGTCAGATGCAGATATTTGCACCCAACCAATGCATAGAAGCAGCTGACCCCTGTGGTTGAGTTAGTTAAAAACTGAAAGAAGCTAAGGAGGATGGTGACCCTGTAGGAGGATCAGCAGTCTCAAATAACCTGAACCCCGGAGAACTCTCAGACACTTGATCACCAAACAGGCAGAATACAGCAGCTGATATGTGGCCCCCCAACACAAATACAGCAGAGGACTGCTGGGTCTGGGTTCAGTCAAAGGAGATGCACCTAACCCTCAAGAGACCCCAGGGAGTTTAGAGGTTAGGTGGGGTGGGGGTTGTGGCATCCATGTGGAGACAAGGGGAGCTGAATAGGAGGTGTAGGATGTGGAGCAGTGGGAGGGTGGATGGGTGGGGGGGAGGGAATGGAATATGGAGTGTGAAAAATAAATTAAAAATAATATTTAAAAAATATTTTATTATCAATGAGAGATCCAATGATAATTCTAAAGAGGTATCAATCAAAATTTTAACTATAATTCTGAAACATAGTGATGAATTAGTTATATTCAGTCTGCAAGTATTTATACTTAAGGCATATTTCCCCAGTATCATTTTTGTCCACTACAATCTGACCTGTATTCTCTAAAAGTAGCATTCATAGACAGTCTTTTCTTAACAGATTTTATCAGTCCCAAGCCCTGTGATGTAGTGAGAGTAAACAAAAATATGTTTATGCTTGCAATTAATTGCTTTATATTTTCTAATCAAGTGATTGGATCTTTTATGTTGCAATATTTATTTTACATCACTCCTACAGTAGTTACATAAACTCAAACCTGTGTCTTCAGTAGTAAGTCTTTTCGTGGTTATATGAACTTAAGTGCAAATTTTCTGCCTAGAGAGTGTGCAAGCCTTTAATCCTCATAAAAATTTAAAATTAGCACAATATGTAAATGTATATAATGAAGGATACTTTTCTTTCAGATTCTAGTTATATTAAGTTGGCTTATGAGTATACATACAAATACAAATAACCATGATGTTCTGCTTGGTTTTTGCTAGAGCTGATATAGTTACTGGTTAATTTATCAAACAGTTAAATATTTACATATCTGCATGAATTTTTTGCGGATATTATCATTTTGCAGATTCTTGTTTACCAAATTTCATACAGATAGGAAATCAATAATTCCCAAGGATACTTCAAATTTATTGCTATATTCTGACCCTGCTTATTTTAAGAGTATTATTTTATCATAGCCTTTTAAAAGATTATAGTAATATAACCATAGATATATTTGGTATATATATATATATATATATATATATATATATATATATATATATATATATAATTTTTAGCATAAAAATGGGTGTGCATGAGTTAAATTGTACAAATACAATTTTTGTTGGGACAGCGTAATTTTCAAATCCTGAGTGACAATTTTTAGTTGTATTTCTAGCATACTTTCACTTTTTTTTCAACTTCTTTTATGACACTCAGCTTTTAAAATTTTCTGTGCCTTTTTCCCTTGCATTGCTTTGGCCATTTTTAAAATAACTTTATAAAATAAGAATTGAACCTTAAAATTATGGGAAGCAAGAATCCTCCACAGTATCAAACACCTCACCTCCCATTGATGCCACAAAAAGCAATCTTCTGCAATTATATGTAGCTGGAGCTATGGTCAATTAATATTATATTCAATATAGACAGTCTTCTTTCATTTTAATCACATCCCTGAGAATTGCATTGTGCAGTATTGCATAGTTTTACACCCAGATCCAGTTTGCTTCAAATAACTTTTTTCATGGATATTCATGAAAAAAGACTTTTAGGGAGTGACAACACTAAGATAAGAATGTTCTTAGTTCATTGAAGATATCACTCTTTCCTGACTTCAATTAACTGTGAATAATTAAATTTTTATTCAAAATTTTCACACCTAAGTTAACATCCTTTATGTTTGAGGTACACATTTCATGGATACATGATTTTTACAGATTTTAGTTGTCTTATCTCAACATTAAATTCTAATATACTCTTCAAAGTCAAACCTAAGGTGTTAGTTAGTTTCCTATTTGCCTTTGTGTTGAATTACTAAAGAACTCTCCTATTAGGAAAAGCTCTATCTTCATGTGAAAATAATACCACCAAAACAATACACAAATCTTTTTCTTAACTTCTCTCTTATATGTTTTAAACATTGTATGTATGCTGTATAATGTGGTTAATAATTCAAGATGTATTATCTGCTTCTAATTAATTCTAGCTAAAATAATGGGTACATGAACACATATATCATAAACATAAAACATAGAAAATTTATAGAGCGTGCATTTGGTAATCCTTTATCCAGGAAGAATTTATGATTATTTTTGGCTGATAAAAATTAGATTTAAACACAAACATTTAAAATAATTTATTATTAATAGATATTTTTGCCTTATCCATTTTATTACATATTTGAAAGTTATTTTCAGTAATACATTTACAAGGTGCATTTTAATTTGTCATTATTTTTTAAATTAATTTATTACGTACTTATATCCCAATATCAGCCTTCCACTCCTCCTAGTACACACCCTCAAACAGACCCTCTGCGACTCCCCTTTTCTCCTCTGAGAATGGGGAGCTCCCTCTGGGTGTGTCTCCCCTTGCACACAAACATATCAACTCACTGCAAGACAAGGCACATTCTCTCCTAATGGGGAAAGACACTGTGGTCCAGCTAGCGGAATGGAATCCACAGGCAGGTAACTGAATCAGTGAGAGCCTCTGCTTCTATTGCTAAGGGACCCCAGTTGACAATACTGTCGGTCTTTCTGTGGAATCTGTCATCTTCAGGTCCCTCAGGCTTTCCCCTAACTCTTCCGTGAGACTCCTCCAGATCCATCGAATGTTTGGCTGTGGGTCTCTGTATCTGTTTCTGTTGGTTGCTGGATGCAGCCTCTTAGAGGAAAGTTATGGGAGGCTCCTGTCTGCAAGTAAAATAGTATCATTAATATTTTCCGTGGTTAGTTCTTTCCCATGGGGTGCACCTCAATTTTGGCCAGTCATTGATTGGCCGTCTCCCCCTCTGTCAGCTCTATGTTTGTCCCTGCACAAGTAGGCACATGGGTGGATTGCTATCAATATCCCACCACTGGGAGTTCTGCCTGTCTATAAGAAGTAGCCACTTCAGGATCAACATCCCCCACTGCTAAGTGTCTCAGCTAGACTAACCCTCATAATACCTTTGGGCCTTCTCCTGTCCCAGGTCTCTGAGATTTCCTAGAGATGCCCTGTCTGGCCCATTGGGATCTCTTTCCCCTGCTTTCTCTACATCTGATGCCCTTCCTGCCCTGCTCCCTTCACTTTCCCCTTCCCTTCTCCCTGTCCAGTTCCCTCCCATCTGCCTTTCCTATCTATTTTATTTCCTCTTCTGAGAAGGCTTCAAGCATCAGCTCTTGGACCCTCATTATTTGGCCTCTTTGGTTCTGTTAATTGTAGTGTAGTCATGTTGTACTTTATGGTTAATATCCACATAGAAATGAATACATACCATGTATGTCTTTTTGAGTCTTGATTACCTCCCTCAGAATGATATTTTCTAGTTCTATCCATTTTCCTACAAAATTCATGATGTCTTTGTTTTTAATAGCTGAGTAGTATTCTATTGTTGAAACGAATATCATTTTCTTTATCCATTCTTCTGTTGAGAGACATCAAGGTTGTTTTCAGTTTCTGACTTTTATGAATAAAACTGTGTGAGTATAGTTGAGCAAGTGTTCTTGCAGGATGGTGTAGTATCTTTTGGATATTTTCTTAGGGGTTGTATAAAGTGGGTCTTGAGAAAGAACTCATCCCATTTTTCTCAGAAACCACCAAACTGATTTTCAGAGTGATTGTTCAAGTTTGTACTCCCACTAGCAATGCAGGAATATTCCCCTTTCTCCACAGCCTCACAGGCACGTGCTGTCCAAGGGACAGTTTAAAACGATCCATTTTCACAAACATGGCTGCATCACTCTCAGATAGGTTCTCCTAGTGAAGGCCACTTTTCGGGCTTGATCCGTTCACCATATGACCCAAGGTCATCTTTCCATTCACCTTCACAGTAAAGCTATATAAATATCTAACATCAGTATTTGCTTATACTATACCTGGTTGTTGGATCTTGGTAACTTGTTTCCAATTCATAGATATATTTTACTACATGTTTACAAAAAATAAAGGTTTTTTTTTCATTAACTCGCCCAATCAGGAGTCTTCGACTTTCACAAAGCCAGAAAAAAGATGATAAATAATTACCACGAAATGATTATTTTTGCTCCCTAAGTACATATATGTTTCTTCTATCTGAGAATGTACAATTCCCTAGTTATTACCAATGTGTTATCTCTTTGATGCATCATAGGGATTATGTCTCTGGCTAGATTCATATAACCAAATACATCACTAGGCCATTGCTTGCTTTATTTACACTTACTTTTATTTTTCCATTGAAATCTTTTTTTCTTTTTATTAGATATTTTCTTCATTTACATTTCAAATGCTATCCCCAAAGCCCCCTAAAACCTTCCCCTGCCCTGCTCCCCTACCCACCCACTCCCATTCCCTGGCTCTGGCATTCCCCTGTACTGGTGTATATTAATCTTCGCAATACCAAGGGCCTCTCCTCCCATTAATGGCTGACTTGGCCATCCTCTGCTACATATGCAACTAGAGAAACTTATTTACACTTTCTTATGGCAGAATATAAGTGTGTCTAAATGGTCAAGCTCAACTTGCCTTTACCCAATATTGTGATAGCTAAAATTAAAAAAAAAATTAACCTGTGATATAAGACTTTTAGTGGTTATTTTCTATATTTTCATTTTTAAGTATACATTTTGCAATGCTTGATCATCATGCCAGCACCCTGAGGAGTGAGTTGTGTCTGATATAATCATCTTTCTCTAACTCTTCCAACACACACATACACACACACACACACACACACACACACACACACGTTCCCACACACAGGGACAAAACAATTAACAATGCTCATTCAATAATGAAAATTCTTAGAAGTGAGCAAACAACATGAATAGAGTCAATGACAGGTGATTTACTGCTATGACAGAAGGTACAGAGAAGTGTTTCATGTGCATACACATAAATGATGGGAAACAATAAAACCTTTTGATAAGTAACACAGAAGAGACCCTTACAGTGAAATTGAATAGTGCCATGAGAGAATTAGTAAAAGACACCAGGTCTTAATTCTGAAGCATGTTGCGTGGTTTCACTTACAGTGTATGGTTAAACTTTCACTCACTGGTACAGCATGTATTAACTAATTGAAAATGACTTTGGAAGAGGTAAACTGGAATTTGCAGAAGGACTTCCTTTCAAGTCTATCATCTGATATTTACAGAGCATTGATGAAAATATAAGATACTTTGCTGCGTTTGTGGAAAGATATTGTGTGAATTTGGTTTTTTCATGAAATATTTTGGTTTCTCCATCTATGGTAATTGAGAGTTTTGCTGGGTATAATAGCCTGGGCTGGTATTTGTGTTCTCTTAGGGTCTGTATAACATCTATCTAGGAGCTTCTGGCTTTCAGTAGTCTCTTATGAGAAGTCAGGTATAGTTCTAATAGGTCTGCATTTATATGTTACTTGACCTTTTCCCCTTACTGCTTTTTATATTCTATCTTTATTCAGTGCATTTGTTATTCAGATTATTATGTATAGGGAGGAATTCCATGGAAGGAGTTACAGAGGCAAAGTTCAGAGCTGAGACTGAAAGAAGGACCATCCAGAGACTGCCCCACCTGGGGATTCATCCCATATACAACCATCAAACCCAGACACTATTACATATGCCAGAAAGATTTTGCTGACAGGACCCCGATATAGCTCTCTCTTTTGAGGCTATGCCAGTGCCTGGCAAATAAAGAAGTGTATGCTCACAGTCATCTATTGGATGGAACACAGGGCCCCTAATGAAGGAGCTAGGAAAGTACCCAATTAGCTAAAGTGGTCTGCAACTCTATAGGAGGAACAACGATATGAACCAACCATTACCCCCCACAGCTGTGTCTCTAGTTGCATATGTAGCAGAGGATGGTCTAATTGGACATCAATAGGAGGAGAGGCCCTTGGTCTTGTGAAGATCATATGCCCCAGTACAGGGGAATGCCAGGGCCAGGAAGCAGGAATGAGTGGATTGGGAAGCAGGGCGGGGGGAGAGTATAGGGGACTTTCAGGATAGCATTTGAAATGTAAATGAAGAAAATATTTAATAAAATGAAAAAAAGATAATTTGCTGCAGTTTGATTTTTATGTTCTAATTTTAGGAATGACCTACATACTACACAGTCCTTCTCCTTCTCATGATTAGAGTATTTTCTATTTTCCAGTCTACAAAAGCTATGTCAGTGTCTACTTGGAGCAAAACAACTATCCTGCATGGAATTTAAGATTAACAATACTAATTCAACAATAAAAAATAAGTGCTTCAATTTCTTCTATGCATGAGTTAAACTGAACAACAGAGGTTTCCCCACTTTATAGGATAAATGAATGATAAATTTTACTTAGAGGGAACTCAGAAGCTTCCTGTTAATTGTATTTATTAAACCATACAATTTTAATGTGCATATTAATTTATTGATGTTGCTTCCTGGTTAGTGTCAGAATTAAAATAAGGAGTTGGCAATAAAGAGAATACAAAGCTTTATATATTCTGAAGCATAAATAAAATTAAATTAAGGTTTTATTAAAATGATTTCAAAAATTATAGATGAACTTGCATCTTAAAAATTTTCAGAAATAAATTTTATAAATAAATAATCCTCATTGACATTGAAAATCCTAAAATATTAGAATACTAACCTACCAAATCAGGTTGATTTGTGATTTTCTTGTATAAATATGAATGATTAAATATGTCACTTTCTTGTGTCATTACCTTTTGCTCCACTACAGAAATTGGGGTACTGTGTTTTTGTTTCAAACTATCATAAATGTTGCATGATTAAAGGATATTTACTTCATCAAATGAGACTAGTAATTTGACCATACTCAAACAATATTGGGTCATTTTTGAGGTATTCAAAAATTCTCACATTTCATGTATTCTTTTTCAGATTAGTATTCACAAGTCCAAGAAAATTCACTTAAATGATGTGTGAAATCCCCAATGAATATATTTTATTACTCTTTCACCATCTTCCCTCCCTTTACACCAGCATCGCTTCAAAGCATTTTGCCAATGACTAAGTAAAGAAAGTCAATTATATTCCAAGAAATTGGGCAGTGCCATTATGTCCCTATTTAAAATTTTCAAGTCTTTGGTGATTACTGTCAACATAATACATGCAAATGTAACCTAAACTCCTAATGTCATGCTTGGATAACACCCAGAACATTCCTGAAAAATAACAGGAAAATTAAATGATTGTAGGTCAAGGCATTATTTGCTCTAGGATGTGTTGTTTATAATTTTATATAATGTTACTATATAGTATCCTCAAAATACAGGACTGAATATATTAGTCTTGATTTAATACTGAAAATTGTAACATATAATTAATAGATATATATTATTGCATAAGATAAAATATATATGTATGTAAAAAAATCAAAGTATTTAAAAATTAACATCATGTAGTAAAAGGTAATTTACATATTTGTCCATGCAATTACTCATTTTAAATTTGTTATTTAAACATGTACCCTTTAATAGATTTTCTGAAATTATATAGCCATCAAAGATTCTAGTAGTTATATCAGTTTTGAAATTTATGCTAATAGTTCAATTGTATGATAAATAATAAAGAATGTCTTTATAATTTCACACATTTTCCTTATTTTATTTTTTGATGAGTAAAGCTCACATCTGATACACATAAAATGTGTGAGTAAAGCTCACATGTGAATAATATTATAGTTAGTTATGAAATGTAAGGATTAATACAACATGGTACTAATATAACTAAACTATTTTAGGAATCTTCAACAGTATTATGAGATGCATAATATCATTGTCTTTGTTAACACAAGACCTTAGGACAAAACCATAGTGATGTTTTTGCTACAATCAGGTTTGTTAAGATTCTTCTGGTTTATTTTTAGATCATATTTAATTAATTTTTTAAACATGGGCTGAGAGTGAACACATTAATCCGTCTGTTTTGCATGGCAGTAAGTAAATAGCACCTCTCAGTGGTTGCTCTATTGGCTTAATCATCCAGGGAAAGTAAACCTGCTCCTTTGTGATGCATGTCAAGTCTGACAAATTGATCTCTTGCTTGCTAAAATACTCCCATTTGCCTTTTCAATCTCACTTTTTGCCAAGATCTGCGCATCAATACATTTAGCTCTTGTGAGGACTGTACAAAAAAAAAAAAAAAAAAATTATCTAAAGACCGGGTTAATACAACTGTAAGTGGCATGGAAAAATCTCAGTTTGAATCCTGTCAAGGCCGTTTTCTTGGGAGAGTAGAGTAACTTAGCTCTCCTTCATTATCTGCTAATGGGAATACCTTTGGAAAAATAAAACCATTTTTAGCCCAAATTGTAAACTACAAGTAAAATTTCCAAATACATATATATGTGTGTGTGTGTGTCTGTTTGTCTGTGTGTGTGTATGTGTCTGTGTGTGTCTGTGTCTGTGTGTCTGTATATGTGTATATATATATATATATGTGTGTCTGTGTCTGTGTGTCTGTATATGTGTATATATATATATATATATATATATATATA
>NC_034600.1:65909648-65968315 GCF_900095145.1 Mus pahari
TCCGGCGACGGTGGGCGGTGACAGTGGGCGGTTCGAGGACGCTGTCCAGATCCAGGGTTTCAGGGAGAAACTCCCAACCTGTCTGCAAGAGGCGGAACACAAGGCTTAGAGGGAGGAGCCAACATATGGTAGATGCCAATAGGGAGGAAAGAACATCTTTCTCAGCACTTATTTTCCACTACACAAAAGAATATCTTGTGAATAGTCCACTTCATTGAAAATGTTTTCTATTTTGACCCTTCCTTGCTAAACCAAGAGTTGTCCATTACCTTCACAAGCATTCCAGATTTGAGGGCCAGATTCCTGAAACTGGTTTCATTTTCTCAGTTTTAAGCAATTTTGAACCCTATTCTTTCTGCTAAAAACACTAGGTATACACTCTTAATATTTTCTGACAGGCTTGGCAGTTCTAATATTTTATTTCTCTTGTCTTTTCTTTTTTCCCTTTCAATTATCTGGCAGAATATCACGTATAACTTGTAGCATTTTTGTAATATTTTTCCTTACAAAAATTGCATTTTTCAATCCCATTCATGCATACATTTTTTGTTAATATCTTTCAATCATCTCTTAATACTTATGGAAGATATGTTTTCAAATTGTACATATAAAATAAGATATTCCATCACTATAGTAATATCAAATAAAGAAAAAAAAGTTTGATCAATTGTTGTATTTGAAAATACAGTAATAAACACAACAAACCAAATAATGACTGAACATAACAGTGTATATATATGAATAAAATTAAAACTTATATTTAGACTGTTATTTAACCTATGGAGCAATTATTGTCCTCCTTATTAGACTTATTTGTTATCTCATAGTTTGCATTTACTTTAATTTATTCACTAAGACTGATTTAGTTTTATAACTATACAGAAGTTTACTTTCTAAATAAGGGGCAAACACTGGCATATAAACTATACATATTCCTTTCCACCAGGAAGTAAAGCAATAAAATTTCCGTGGTGGCACATTTGAAGTAACAACCTCTTCCTACAGCCAGAAAGAAACTTTTTTGATGGTTGATAAGAATCACTTGTCTGTGTAGGAAAAGTATTTAGCATATACTCAGAGATTATATCATTTCAGAGCTCTAATAAATTAAGTCATATCATTCTCCAGCCATAAGAACCTGGCTAAGTTTACAGTACTGGGCAAACATTTCCTCCTATTGAATAGGCCTTAATTTTAACTAAACAAGTACTGGACTGGTTGCCCCCAAGATAAAAGTGTTATCATCAGAAACATCTTAACTGAGAAGTCTTTTTATGTTTGTTTGTTTTTGTTTTTGTTTTTTTGTTTTTTTTGGTTCATAGACTATATAGCTAGGTTTGATGATTGGTTACATATCTCCCATTGCAGATTGGATAGAACCTTTGTTTACTATGAGAGCTACTCCTAAAGTAGGATGTTTCTAACTCATTTCCAGCTTGGAAATATTGTCAGGGCCAGGGGATCAGAATATCCATTGCTGGATATTCTCTTATAAACATGGCAGGAACACTGTACACAAGATATCTCAACAGAATAGTAACCTAAATAAGATCTGCATGTGTTTTGAATATCACACCCATTGATATTCAAATATGAATGAGAGAGATTTCTCAAAGCCCAAAATGTAGATGATCTACAAACAAACCATTGCTGCTGAGAGAATAAATTTCTGCTCTTTATAGTAGACCTTTGATAGGTTATCAAATTCCAAGTTATTGAACATAAACACATGAATATATTAGCAACATTTATAGGTATGTATACATACATAATATAAATTAAATAGAAATAATAAATAAGTAGTTATTACAAACTTAAAAGAGAGTGACAAGGAGACATGGGAGGAGCAGGGCATGTAGTAATTATATAAAACCAATAATCATATATAAAATATTCAAAAATTAAAAACAATTAGAATGACTTAAAGTAAAGCATTTTTAAAAATGTTCACAAATGTACAATTTTATAGCATTTACATGGCACTGCTCATTAAACTATTAAAATTCAGAATCTGCTGTGATATCAACACTGCCACTGTACTTCGAAAAATAGGTTAATACTAGTTCTGTGTATTTTAGAAGAAAAGAGCTTTAGTCACATCTGAGTTGAAAACCATTTAAAATCCTATACACATCTCTTTTTAATAGAGCATGAAACCTTTTTTTTCTAACATCAATAATCTGACTGAACCCACCTTTGAATGTATAAAGAAAAACTTTCCCCTGCACCACTGTGCTCTCCCGATAACTAATCCAATTCCCCCTCAGAGAAGGTCAAGCAATCTTGATACATGGCACCTTGATGGCACCAATCATCTCTCCACCACATGCTCATAATCTTTTAATCTCCTTAGCTCAACTCTTCCTCTATTTCATTCAACTCCCTCTACACACCTCTTCCTCTGAGGAGTCATCTTTTCCATTGCACTCTCCTGTAACAATGTTACATAAACCATGTTGGCTGCTTATACTGTTTAATCATGTCATATATTTTTCCTTAGATGATTCTCATCTCCATGCTCACTGAAAGCTCTAGGGTTTCCATCTTCTTTCCTGCACTATGCCCATGACATTTGCAAGCAAAATGCTACATTTGGATAACAAAACCTAACCTCTGGAATTCCTTGTTTTTCTCACTATTTTCAGCCACTATCCAACTGTAGCATGAGGTCTGAGTGTGCAGTGTACTACCTGCATAGGCTCCACCTTCAAACGTCTTTGGTCACCTACTTTAATGTCCTTCAGTACTGTCTTAAACTTTATGATCACTTGTTTGAATTTGATTTTCATTAGCTTGTGCACATTTTAAGTGTAGATGATTATAGTGGTAATGGGCACAAAGGAAGCTTTAGGTGAGTAATAAAATGTTAAACCTGGCTTTCATCGCCTACACTGTTTCCTATCCTCTCAATAAAATCCATTGTATTAGTTCATATTGTCTCGAGACTTGTGCCTGGATAGTTGTAGAGCATCAATCTTGGATGAATGTTGTCAGCTAGGTAGTAGTGAGAATGTTTTTAATGCTACTGAACAGCAGTTTAAACATAGTAATATGTACTATATATTTAAAACATCTGGAAGAGAAGACATTAAGTGCTTTCATGTTTAAGAGTTAAAAATAATAGTGGAGATGGAAGGGAAGACAAAATTCTCCACTATTATGTGCTGAGTTACTAGAAGTCAATGAGGGATAACAAAAGAAGCATCAATTTCCTTTGGTGGTGGAGTACCCTTTTGGTGGTGGTCCATACTCCAATGTTTAATCTCATGCCTAAGTGGATGTAGGAGACATCAATTAGATTCAGTGGGTTTAAAAGCTAAAGACTAAAGGGAGGACAAGGAGTTGGAATGGAGATGTGTTGGAATAAGTACTTGAAATCGGGATTCAGTGATGAAAACTGTCAAGAAACATTATATTAATATTTGTATTGTTCAAAGAATAGATAAAAAATATTGTAAAAGACCTATAGGTAATTGAGGAATTAGATTTCATGAGAGTGTGATACAGGCAATATAGATGCTTGATCATCACATGGAACTTCATTGGTATGTACACTTATGTACTTTAGTTTTCAGTTAATGGAATAACCTAGTCTCTTTCTTTAAGAATTTACGGTTTGTTTAAGCCACACAACAAAAAGTGAGGTCATATGGATATTTGGCAAGGTCTTCTTAAAAGTCAATTTCCATATTGCTCTAACATTGACTATTCTAAGCAAAGTCCTTGGATACAACATTCTCCTTTCATAATTGTTATCTCACTGAATGTGGGTTGAGATGCCCTGGCAATAGAAAGGGGGATTCTATTGTCCTTTTGGTAAGTGACTCTTATTCAACAATCACTAGACCATTTTAGGGGGCACTAAATAATTTCTGTCTCTCAGTTTTCATAGCTTTCCTCCTCTTCTTGTGCCTTGGAATCTGAGATATTTCTGATTGCATTATGGAAGTGTACAATTTCCCTCCTTGGAGAAACAGTTCTTTTAAAGAAAAAAATTCTCTTAATAATTCATTTTAATAAAATGAACATATTTTCTTTTCTTTGAAGCTGTACCTACCACCCCTGTTCTCATGAAGGAATGGCACCTATCTGTGTTACAAAACAAAACACCTCAATGTTATGAATGTATCATAGTACAAATGATAGCGTGCATCTTATTGCCTAGGCTATTTTATCACAGGTCTCAGTCAATGGGATAATAACTTGACAACAGCTCAACTTCTTGTTTTCTCTCCCAATAGCCATGAAGAGTGTCTGGGGCCACATCTTTTATTAGAGGTTCTCAAAAAAAATGAATAGTCACTTCAACATGGGAAATCTTATAGATAGCATTAGGGCTTATAAGCAGGGGTCTTTCTACACCTACATGAACCTTTAGATTCTCCCAAGTTTTGTTACTTTTAAGGACTCCTAATAAACTTAACAGTCTACTCCTAACTACTACAGTATTCCTTCTTCTTTAGGCATCTCAGGGTAAAATATTGTTGGTTAAAAATGTCTCCATGTCATAATTAGATCTAGTAGTGTTTTGAGGGTTTTTTTTTTATTTGTGCGTATGTTAATGTCCACAGAGAAAATAAAATACACCTTTGAACAAAGGGTAAAAAAGAGACGAGAGAAATACCCATTGAACAATAGTTAATAATTGCCTTTGTAACCTTCAAAGTTTGTACATTTTATCTTCAACATTAGCCTTTGTAAAGTGAAGTTTAGGGCTGTCTTACTCTCTTGTGGATACTTAAGAATTAGTGCAATGTGTGGATCTGAGGTTTGCTCAATAAATCCTTGTCAAATAAAAGATATTAAAAGATTGTTAGAGATTTATCATCACTAAAATCTGGAGCTTGTCTCAAAGGAAATAATTGCCCTATGGGCTTCAACAAGTTCTTTGTCTACTTCAGACTTTGAACACATATAAATTAATGAATTTGGAAATACAAACATGATTTATCTCTTTCCAGTTATGCTCACTAAAGGCAAACTGTTATTCCAGTCAGTGTCAAACCTATTCAAGAAAATGAATTTAGTATCAATTTACTAGATCAATGTAAAAGAAAATTATAATAGGTTATCATATAATGGTATTAAGTTTAAAGTAAAAGTGAATCTCTGTCCTGTTAAAAAAAGTAATTAAGATGATAAGAATATCTAGAATATATTATCAAATACTGTATTTGTGTGGTAACATGTTCTTATTATATTTTACACAAGTTCAGTAAGAGATATGACAGTACTTTTATGGAAATATCTTCTACTACTTTCTTATATGAAGGAATGAAAAATATTGTAGAAGTAATGTTCTTGAAATTCAACAGGTCTTGTTTTAATAAATGCTAAGCTAAAACCCCTTCAAAAATATATCTACTTTTTTGATTCTTTAATAAGTCCTTTCTACTGATTTTTTTCTCAAGCAAATCAGAGATATAGCCACAAAATATTAGTCTTTCAAATAGGATAAATTTCTAAGTTTGTTTTTAATATCAGCTGTCATATAGATAAATATTAATTTACAGACTTGGTTTAATATCCTGGAATATATAGTATAGTTTCAAATACATATAGACATGTATTTGAAAGAATTTTATCAAAAGAATGTATATATATATATATATATGCATATGTGTGTGTATCCACATAGAATATGTGATTTATCAATATCTTTTACAAGTTTTCTTTGAATTGTATTGTGGGGAATCAATGCAATATAAGCATAGATTAATTTTGTATTCAAAGTCATAATATAATATTTCATGATATTACATAGTTGACATTAGATAAAGATAATCTTGTGTCAACATTAAAACAACTACCAACACAAAGAGTTATTTAATAATGCATACCTAAAACCCTCTACGTATATTCAAAAGGCTGTGCCACAAGTCAAAGGATTGCAATCCCATTGGAAGAAAAGTGTTAGCTGGCTGGACCAATCAATACTCCCAGGGAGTAGACACTAACCAAGGAGTGTACAGGGAGGCATCTGATTCACGGCTCCAAATACATATGTAGCAGAGGATGCCCTTGTCTGACACCAGTGAGAGGTAAGGCCACTTACCTCCTTGGCCTTGTGGAGGTTTGATTCCCCAGCACAGGAGGTTGTTGGATGAGGGAAGTGTTTGGGGAGGGGTGAGAGTGGGCAGATTGGTGGGGAGCACTCTCATAGAGGTAAAGGGGAGTGGTTAGAGGCCAGATGTGGGTAGGATGTGAGCATTGTGGAGGGGTAAGTGGGAAGGGAGATATGATTTGAGATGTAAATTAATAGAATGATTAGTTAAAAAATAGAAAGTATTTTTAGTCAAATGATGCTGTGCCGGGTGTGGTGGCCGGGTGTGCTGACATGTGATGTACATAGGATAAATGCGATTAGTTCTTACAATACTCACATTCTTCCTGTAATCGGGTAAGGGAAGTTTTGTATGCTGATTTCACTTGAAGACACCGCAATAAACCAAGCTGTCCTCATTCAGGCATGTTTAGCTTATATACAGCTCAAATAGGTGCTTCAAGAGAAGAGAAGTCATAATGCTATTTCCATGGAGATTTATTACAAGGCCTAGGAAGTAAAGTATAAAAGACATGACCATAAATATAAAACTATAAAAGTAGAAGACAGACCAGTGCCCGCAGAGCTCCCAGGGACTATACCACCAACCAAAGAGTACACATGGAGGGACCCATGACTCCAGCTGCATATGTAACAGAGGATAGCCTTGTTGGACATCAATGGGAGGAGAGGCCTTTGGTCCTGAGAAGGTTTGATGCCCCAGTGTAGGGAAATACCAGGACAGGGAAGCAGGAGTGGGTGGGTTGGTGAGCAGGGGGAGGGAGGATGGGATAGGGGATTTTCAGAGGGGAAACTAAGAAGAGGGATAACATTTGAAATGTAAATTAAAAAATCTAATAAAAAAAATTATGTAAATTTTACTTGTTTTTACATCTCCAAAACATCATTTTAATATATAACTATACATTATGTTGCTCTCTATATAATTATCATGGATATGAATATATAAGAGTTAAAATTATCCTGCTATATAATATTCAAGATTTATCACCTTAAACATATTCTAATATTACATATATTATGAAAATACTTTAATTTTAAAACAATTGATGACTTACCTGGGAAATATTTTACCTATGACTAAAATTACTGATCCAAGATTTATTAACCATGTACTCAAGAATCAAACAATTAAAAATTGAAAGCAAAAGATAGAAAAGCAACAGTAATTTTAGCTTTGGAGTTGTCATTTCTCATACCAATTCAAGTCAAGTAGTTTTCCTTGCAGTTACTATTTTTGTTACTTTGTTTTTGTTTCTGAAACAATCTTGCAGCATAGCTCAGACTAGCCTTAAACACAGTCCTCTGGCTTCTGCTTCCTGAATGGTGCAATGAGTGTTGTATATTCTCAATTACTAATGCTATTTTTTAAAACAACTTATTTTAGTCACTATATCTAGCTAGTTCAATATTATTTGTATAATTTTGAGCAAGTCAATATATGAATGGAAAATTTCTCAATTAATAAGGATATTATTTTCAAACAATTCCTTTTACTTTACAGTAATGTATTATGCATATTAACCATTTTTTGTTTATTTGTATTTGATGTGTTTACTTCTCTCATATAACTATCACTTTGTGAACTATATTGAATATATAATGCCTCTTTGAGAGTAAAAACTTGCCACATTATGAGTTGCCCATTTGGAAATCTGTAAACAAATATGAAGTTGTGTCCCAAGTCGCTGTATTTTACATTCCCACAGACTGTGCTCCACATCCTCAAAGCTTCATATTTTTTCCAAGCTTTATACATTCAGATCACCTAGAAGTGTCTGCTTCTAGGTGATCTTTTGCCATTCGATATTGTAACAGAGAACAAAGTGAAAAGAGAGTGGGAAGATGGGGTCCTACATCTTACTCACTCTTTGCATGCCAATTCCTCATAGCCACTGTATGTGTAATTTTGAATTATTTAGTATTAAAGTTCATCTGCCTCTGAAAGGCATATGTTTCATCTTGGCCACATTATAGCACTGATCATTTGATCAATTATTAATCTAGGTGTCACAATCAATTTACTTTGAAGCTGTGCTTAACATCTACATCATTTGACGTAAAATTTAGAATTTCTTTGAGCAAACAGTCAAAGCCTTCAGAATAAGTTTTCTCAAAAGGGAAATTTACCTTAAGTATGAATCATTACATTCTGCTGAGGACCAAATCCTTTCTACAAATTAACTAACTATTAATCAGACTCAAATAAAATCTCCTTCACTAGGCAAAGCCAGATGTCAGATCTACATTAACCAGTTTGATTTAGCCATATTTCATGGTTGGCCCTCTTTCACGCCCTTCCATATCAACCTTCCTCTCTTCTCTCACTCCTTACTGTTTAACTTCTGTATAGCCAATAACAGAGAAACAGCCTTGTTATGCATTGAATTTTGTTTTTTTGTTTTTTTGTTTTTTTGTTTTTTTGGCAAAAACTTATACAGCTTATAATAACTTGAGTATGGTAGATTTTCTTAATGCTCACTGTTTCAAGAATCCTTTTAGTAGGTTTAAGAGAGATGTTTTTTCTCCCCACTTGCACCCCTTGCAAACTGTAGAAGGCAGAAGAGCTGGCCATGCACCTTGCCTGGGCAGTACAGTAGAGCTTCCCCAGCTGGAAGGCAAGAGTATGGAAGAGCTGTTCACTCCAATCATCTGCCTTGCAGTAGCAAGGATATGGGAAAGTTGGCCTCAACTTGCCCTTCTTCCTACAGCAATCAAGAGAGCAAGTCCTACATCTCATCTGGATGGTACAGCAGAACTGGTGGAATGGAGGCAGGTGAGCCAGCACAAGGACGTGGGAATGGGAGAGCTCCCTTCCTTCTTGCTGGCTGCTTCATTGAACAGTGTAAATTAAATGGTGGTTTATTTTCCTCAGAAGAAGGGATGAGATCAGTCTTATCCAAGCTGTGCAAATAACCAGCTCGGCTGAGCCCAGAGTGTTTTGTTCTCTGTCCTAACTATTCCTAGGCCAGGAAGCTTCTAACCTCTTTACAATCTAATATTCCAATCTGATTAATTCAATCCAATTTCTCCTGGCTTCTGCCTCAGTTGTTCTTATTGGCTTCAAAGTATGGAAATATGTTCTAACCTTTGGCTCTGCATTCTCTGGGCTGATCTGTCTTCCTCTGTGTCTGTAATCTATCTCTGTATATAACTGTCACTGCAAAGTTGCCACATCCACACGACCACAACTGTCTTGTTTCTCTAAATTCTCCTAAGTCACCATTCTTTCCTGTACAGTTTTGTGTGATTTGGGTATATCTGATCTGTGTCTCCTTCTGCCAAATCATTCTGTGATTGGTCATTTTGTTTGCCCCTCAATTAGGTGTCACTATCTAACATGGCTGCTTCCTTCTACACACTAACCTTAACTTCATTGTTAGGGATTAAAGATATGTACTAAGGACATATTTGCAGTCCAGCCAAAATATAGAGTAATCTAGGACATCTCTGCATTCCAGGCAGATCATATAAACCTACAAAAACATTTTATGTGATCCCTTGCTGTTTCTGGATTAAAATTTCTCTACAGTAAGTACCTTGTTGGAGAACTTATCCCTGGTGTTATAGTACAGAAGACCTTTTGGCCTGACTAACTCAGCAAGGGCCCAGGCCCAGGTCCAATGCTATGAGTTGGCCAACACCATCTATAAACTGCTGCAATACATGCAGAGAACAGTCCTGCAGAACCAAAGCTGCAGGATCTCCATTACACAGGGCAACAACCTGATACCAGTGAGGTATTGGGTATATGGTGAGGATCCAGTATGAATAATATAGCAGAAGTCAGAAGCCTCAACCAGACGAATGATTTGGGTGATGGATATAAGTAAAACTGTGAGTCTAAAGGAGTATATGTGATACATTGTGACACAATACACCTTTTATGACAAGATTTTTTTTTCTTTTTGTGGGGAGATTGCAAGGATGGAGGGCAGATACAAATAGAGTGGGTGATGCGTGGGATTGGAGTACATGATGTGAAATTCACAAAATAGTCAATAAAATGTTTTTTGATGTATCTAACCCTCAAAAGACTGGGGGCCCCAGGAAGTTTAGAGGTCTGGTTGGGTAGGTTTGGTGGGGTGGGGTCTGGAGGAGGTATGGGATGTAGAACAGTCACAGGATAGTCTGTGGGGGGGGGGATAAAATGTGAAGTGTAAAAAACAAATGAATAAATAGAAAACAACAAAAAAGAATCCTTGTAGTTCAAGCTTAATTGCAATCATTAAAATATATTAGTTGATTGTCATGAAATAGAATATTTTTCTGAACAAGGTTTGCATTGCCTAATAACAAGATCAGGTTTTGTTCCTTGATTTAAATAGTGATATTATAGAAAAGATCTTCCATAGAGTAAATTGATTTCTATTTTAGAAATATGAGAGAATAATAAATTAAAAAGAAAAACACCATCTGGAAACTTTTTTTTTTTTCTCTCTAAGCAGCTCCACCATGCTAGTTTTATTTCTTTTTCTTTTTTTTTTTTTATTATTATTATTTTCTTTATTTACATTTCAAATGCTATCCCGAAAGATTCCCATACCCCTCCCCCCACCTCTGTTCCCCTACCCACCCACTCCCACTACTTGGCCCAGGCCTTGCCTTGTGCTAGGTCATATGGAGTTTGGAAGACCAAGGAGCCTCTATTCCCACTGATGGCCGATTAGGTCATCTTCTGCTACAAATGCAGCTAGAAACACAAACCCAGGGGGTACTAGTTAGTTCCTGTTGTTGTTCCACCTACAGGGTTGCAGCCCCCTTCAGGTACTTGGGTACTTTCTCTAGTTCCTCCATTGGGGACCCTGTGTTCCATCCAGTAGCTGGCTGTGATCATCCATTTCGGTGTTTACCAGGCACTGGCGTAGCCTCACAAGAGGCCACAGTATCAGGGTCCCTTCAGCAGTATCTATGATGAGATATGTTTAGTTATTAACAAGGTTCAATAATTTAGAAGAAGACACTCTAGGAAATCAGAAATCTGACAGCATAGCATGAGGTGATATCTAGAAAATATTAAAGACAATAAGATAAAATTTCAATGTCAAGGTAAAATTAACAGAAAATCTCTACAATATGAGGTGATAGTGACAAAATGGATGAATATGAATTTTACATTTACTTGATGTGACTCATGCAAAAATAAATAGTAAAAATCCAGATGTAAGTATATTAATTCAACCAGGAAAGAAACTGAGTGGTGCTCAGAACCCCTCTGCAAAGAAGACCAGGACAATACCAGAATCCTGCTCTATAGCAGCAGCCATCATACAATATCTTGGTACCTTCAATACCATTGGTATCTTCAATGTCAGTGAGAAATATGAAGTTTTAATGTTTTTAGCAGAATAATTATTGAAAGTAGATTTGGGATTAGCAAATACTGTATGCCTGCGGTGGAATTTCACAAATTATTACTATGCACAATGAATACATGTTAATCAAATATAAAATGATAATAGTATAAAGGAAAGTAGAATGAAAAGTTTTAAACTCTGTGAGTCTTAATTTACTACCCTTGTAAAAGAAAAAAAAATAGCCAAAGGAAATGTTGCATAATTGCCAAAACCAAAAGATGATGGAAAAGGAAGAAGTTAAAATGATTTGATGAGGATTGAGGTCAATGAATATACCATCTGTCTGAACAACGGATGGATGCTTCAAATGAAATTTAAAATCATTGAAGGACTAAAGTGTCTCTCAGTGGTAAGATATTTGTCTAGCATGCATAAGCTTTGGGTTCCATCCCTGGTTCTACAAAAGAAAAGACAAAGTTACAGGTTGCTTACCCTGCAGTGGCTTACACACATGACCAAAGAGCAGGACAGTTTCTATTTTTATGATACCATATTTAAATACATATTTGGAATCACAGATCTTTCTCCTAAACAAAAGGAATGCACAAGAATGTTTTAGTAAACAGAAGAAAGATTTGTGTTTCTGTAAATGTGTGTGTGTCTTTTCATATGTGTGTATATGTGTGTGCATATTTATATTTCCATTATAAAACAAGTGATAAACTTCTTTAAAATATATTAATTAATGTGATACAAGGAGTGCTTTATGATAAATGGACGCAATTATTGTCTGGAGATTGGAAAAGGATAGTAATTTGGGTTTGCAATATGTCAGTTAAAGATGAGTGGTATTTCTAAGAAACATTTCATGTAAAAGTTTCTTTGCAGTAATATCTCATGATCA
Organism: Mus pahari; assembly: GCF_900095145.1. Classification (NCBI taxonomy): domain Eukaryota; kingdom Metazoa; phylum Chordata; class Mammalia; order Rodentia; family Muridae; genus Mus; species Mus pahari. Next base: position 65,921,914 of record NC_034600.1, read on the forward strand.
GACTGCAAATAAAAGTATAACAGCCATTCCTCTATGACAATTTTATTGTATTATTTTCCAAACCATTAATTCTAACAAGGTAATACAAATGCACTTATATATTTTATCAAGTCGTTGGCAATATTATGTATTATAAAGTCAGAAATTACAAATTATTTAGGAAGTATTTTTACTTGTATTCTCTGATGTAGCCTTCCCATTTTAGAAAACACACAGGGTTGTCATTTTTATTATGATTATTCCTCTAACAGTTGTATATTCATGACATATTCTAAATCTTTATCAATGGCTGACCACTGTTACTGTCCACCATTCATTCTTGGCAGAGGAAAAAATACATTCAATTTATTATCTGCATAAGTTGAACATATGTAAGCAATTTAGTTTAACGATCATGAATTTTTTGGTAAAAAGTCTAAAAGCAAAATTTTAGACTATTACTTAATAGTAATACTTTTATTTTCATAGGATGTTTATATTAAACTTATGAAACTTTCATACTGTGCTGTAATATATAATTTACATTTAAATGTGTTTTATGTTGGACTATACTGTTGGTACTTTTGAGGCTGTTCTGTGATTTTGGGATTTGAATCAGATTTTTATGTCCCTGATGTAAAGAAGAAATGACTTCATGAAAAATAAAAATCAAGGAGTGAACATGTATTAAGTTATGTATACATATGTGTGAATTTTATATAGACCTGAATGAATTCATGTATTTAAATTATTGTGGTGTTGTTCATGTGCAAGGCACATGTTACCAGTGATATTTTTATCTAATTGGTTTGCAGATCAGATGTTGTAGAGGAAATGAAGTTGGGGTAGCCAGATTGGGATCAAACTTGAAGAGTGCGAAGTTATTTCAAGAAGACAAGACTGGATAAAGCATTATAATGTAGGACTGAGGTTAACCTATGGGGTATTTTGAGGGAGAGAATAAGAATAACACACGTGTTAATTAAGAACAAGAATAGGGAAGAGTAGGAGGATAGAAAAAAATCGTCTATTCTTTTGTCATAGATTTGCCTAAGGCGTCCAATCTTTAATAAAACTGTTGAGAAAAGGTTCACTCTTCAACAGGAAATAACAATGTACATAAAAGAACTGAAGAATGGATTTTTTGTTGTTGTTGTTTACATTTAGAAGCAACAGTTTAAGACAGTTCTGTGTGATTCCCATAAAATAACATAAAATAGTAAAGGTAAATATTTTTGAAAGATCACAAATATATTATGTACTTTAAAATCCAAACAAGATGTATCGTTTATGCTTTATCGTTTTCTAGGTCAAGAAATTGAGTCACAGTAAAGAAACAGGCAAGCATTCATTCACTACAGAGATAGAGAGAGAGAGAGAGAGAGAGAGAGAGAGAGTCAGAGACAGAGTGTTAGAGACAGAGAGATAGAGACAGAGAGATAGAGACAGAGAGACAGAGGAAAATACACCCCATGTACACCCTCTGTACAGTAATAGGGCTCTCTCTCTCTCTCTCCTCTCTCTCTCTCTCTCTCTCTCTCTCTCTCTCTCTCTCTGTCTCTCTCGTTTGTGTATGTGTGTGTGTGTGTGTGAGAGAGAGAGATTGTGTGTCTATGCATACATGTATGTATATGATGTATGAAATTAGAAATTGGTTTTCATGTGTTTTGCAAATTGTATCTCGGCAAAACACATAAAACTCAAGAAGAAGGAAGACCAAAGTGTGGACACTTCGTTCCTTCTTAGAATGAGGAACGAAGTATCCATGGAAGGAATTACAAAGATCAGAGCAGAGATGGAAGGAAGAGACCATCCAGAGACTGCCCCACCTTAGGATCCATCCCATAAACAACAACCAAACCCAGACACTATTGCATATGACAGCAAGATTTTGCTGACAGGACCCTGATATACAGGACCCTTTTGTGAGGCTATGCCAGTGCCTGGCAAAAACAGAAGTGGATGCTCATAGTCATCTATTGGATGGAACACAGGGCCCTCAATGAAGGAGCTAGAGAAAGTACCCAAGGAGCTAAAGGGGTCTGCAACCCTGTAGGTGGAACAACAATATAAACTAATCTTCCCCATCACCCCAGAGCTTGTGTCTCTAGTTGCATATGTAGCAGAGGATGGCCTAGTTTGTCATCAATGGGAGGAGAGGCCCTTGGTCTTGTGTAGATTACATGCCCCAGTACAAAGGAATGCCAGGGCCAGGAATCAGGAGTGGATGGGTTGGGGAGCAGGGTAGGGGGAGGTTATAAGGGACTTTCGGAGAGGAAACTAGAAAAGGGGATGACATTTGAAATGTAAAAGAAGAAAGTATCTAATACAAAGAAAAAAAGAAATTAGAAATTGGAAATTATTTTTCCAAATCAACAATGGTCATGAAATTTAAATTAAGTAAAACACTAGAAACAGTTTTACATCGAAAACAGAGTGAATTACTTGATTTTAGTTCTCTTAAAGAATTTTAGTTATTAGATCTTAATTTTTAAAATCTATTTTTAAATTTTAAAAATCTGTTTTCTTATTCTGATATGTTTATATTTCTTCAAATATATTTCATTGTCTTAGTCAGGGTTTCTATTCCTGCACAAACATCATGACCAAGAAGCAAGTTGGGGAGGAAAGGGTTTATTCAGCTTACATTTCGATACTGCTGTTGACCACCAAAGGATGCAAGACTGGAACTCAAGCAGGTCAGAAAGCAGGAGCTGATGCAGAAACCATGGAGGGATGTTCTTTACTGGCTTGCTTTTCCTGGCTTGCTCAGCCTGCTCTCTTATAGAAACCAAGACTACCAGCCCAGAGATGGCCCCACCCACAAGGGGCCTCTTCCCCTTGATCACTAATTGAGAAAATGCCCCACAGCTGGATCTCATGGGGGCATTTCCCCAACTAAATCTCCTTTCTCTGTGATAACTCCAGCTGTGTCAAGTTGACACAAAGCTTGCCAGTACATTTTATTAAAGTGTATTTGGTTTTAAAACTTTTCTTTTTTTCCAATTTTTATTAGGTATTTACTTCATTTACATTTTAAATGCTATCCCCAAAGTCCCCTGTAACCTTGATTCCCTGCTCCCCTACCCACCCACTCCCCCTTCTTGACCCTGGTGTTTCCCTGTACTGGGGCTTATAAAGTTCACAAGACCAAGGGCCCTCTCTTCCCATTGACGGCTGACTAGACCATCTTCTGCTACATATGCAGCTAGAGACCCGAGCTCTGTGGGTACAGGTTAGTTTATATTGTTGCTCCACCTATAGGGTTACAGACCCCTTCAGCTCCTTAGGTACTTTCTCTAGCTCCTCTATTGGGGGCCCTGTGTTCCGTCCGATAGCTGACTATGAGCATCCACTTCTGTGTTTACCAGGCATAGCCTCACAAGTGACAGCTATATCAGGGTCCTTTCAGCAAAATCTTGCTGGTGTATGCAATAGTGTCTGTGTTTGGTGGCTGATTATGGGATGAACCCCTGGGCGGGGCAGTTTTTGGATGGTCCATCCTTTTGTCTCAGCTCCAAACTTTGTCTCTGTAACCCCTTCCATGGGAGTTTTCTTCCCAATTCGAAGAAGGAGCAAAGTGTTCACATTTTGGTCTTCCTTCTTCTTGAGTTTTATGTGTTTTACAGATTGTATCTTGGCGATTCTAAGTTTCAGGGCTAATATCCACTTATCAGTGAGTGCATATTATGTGAGTTCTTTTGTGATTGGGTTACCTCACTCAGGATGATAGCCTCCAGGTCCATTCATTTGCCGAGGAATTCCATAAATTCATTGTTTTTAATAGCTGAGTAGTATTCCATTGTGTAATTGTACCACATTTTCTAATGTAAACTTTTCTTATTATAACAATGAACCACAAGGTCTTTCTTAGCAAAAAGATACTTACCTTCAAGATACACTTTGAAATGAGATTTAATTTGCTCAGGCATCTACACTAGGACCATAAATTGAGTGATTATTCCGAAATTCAATTCATTTCTTATAGCTGATGAATTACTGTCACAAATCAAGAAATTTAGGTTCATTATCTGAAGGGATTTGCTCAGTGCTTTGTAGATGGCTCTCCTGTATGTTCCTCATACAGCAGGCAGGCAGAACAACTCTGTGAAGCTCTTTCACATATCCAACACTGGCATGTGTTCCACTGGTAGGACCTAATTACTTCTTCAAAACCTTTGATGTCTACTGTATTTATGAATGTTTTCCTCAAACATTCATAAATATGTCTTCATGTGAACTCTTGTGTTTTCTGCATTATACAGTCTTCTCTTTCTCCTTGCAACATGGGATTGATACCTTGGCTTAGCTTTTTATTTTTTAGTTAATTAATTAATATTTTTACCCACCATATTTATTCTTCTTCCCCCTGTTCATCCTTTGACTGTTCCACATCCCATATGTCCTCCCTACCCCCTTGTTGCCACATGGATGTCCCCATCCCCCATGCCACCTGACCTCTAAACTCCCTGGAGCCTTCAATCTCTTGAGGGTTAGGTGCATCACCTCTGAATGAACACAGACCCGGCAGTCCTCTACTGTATGTGTGTTGGGGGCTGCATATCAGCTGGTGTATACTACCTGTTTGGTGGCCCAGTATTTGAGAAATCTCAGGGGTCCAGATTAATTGAGACTACTGGGACTCCTACAGGGTTGCCCTTCTCCTCAGTTTCTTTCAGCCTTCCCTAATTCAAGCACATTGTTCAGCAGCTTCTGTCCATTGGTTGGTAGCAAATATCTGCATCTGATTCTTTCATCTGCTTGTTGGGTCTTCCGGAGTGCAGTCATGATAGGTCTCTTTTTGTGTGTGCTCCACAGCCTCAGTAATAGTGTCAGGCCTTGGGACCACCCCTTGAGCTGGATCACACTTTAGGTCTGTCACTGGACCTACTTTTCCTCTCCAGATTCTCTCCATTTCCATCTCTATAGTTCTTTCAGACAGGAACAATTATGGTCAGAGTTGTGACTCTGGGATGGCCCCCTTTCATCATTTCATGCCCTGTATTCCTGCTGGAGCTGGGCTCTATAAGTTCCCTCTCCATATTGTCTGGCATTTCATCTAAGGTCCTTCCCATTGAGTCCTGAGAGTCTCTTACCTCCCAGGTCTCTGCTGGATTCTGGAGGGTCCCCCCAACCTCCTATTTCCCAAGGTTGCCTGCTTCCTTTCTTTCTGCTGGCCCTCAGGGCTTCAGTCATTTTCCCTCTCCCAATACCAAAGTAGGTTCCCCTCTCCCTCAACCTCTTCCCTTCCACATCTTAGGAAAGAAAGCACATTTCTTTTCTAAAATGTACCTCATACTACCTATCTTGTATAAGGTTAAGTTTTGAGGAAGAATGGGAGAATTAAAACATGAGAAATTTTTATTCGAATGACAAATTAGAAAAATGAATATATATGTTTATGTAAACGTATATATACATATTCACATATATAAGCATACACATACACATTTACATATACATTACCAGGTATGGTTTTTCAACCTTGTTCTGAACTGAAAACAAAATATATCTATTTTTTAAATGTTTCCCCTGAGTGTTAATATGTAAGTAACAATGTAAAATGGCCACTCAGCTGTACGTTTAAACAACTACTGAATAAATGAAGCTGATTAAAGAGTAAAAGATTTTCCATGGTGAAGGAAGGTAATGGGAAAAAAGAGGTGAGTTCAAGTGCAATGCAATGCTTTCTGGGAGATATCATTTATTTTGTAGTATTGCTATGTGACATCGTAGAGGACTAAGCAAACCAGACAGAGAAAGTTTGTGATTTCTACATCTCCTTGAACTGGAATGCCAGAGTATCTGAATGAATATGTCCCGGTTACATTTCACTGTTTGTCTTTAAATGGTGCATTATAAGAGGAATATGTATGGGCTTAAAATGATGTTCTCCTAACTATACAACATAGTGATTAAAATCAATGTCTTCACAGTAAGAGATGTTGTTACTGTGCCTCACAGTTTCCTTATAAGACATTTCCTAGAAATAGTGTCTGTAACCAAGAAGGGGATTTCTAACTCTTCTCTTCAGTTTCTGTATACAGGAAGTCTAGACATAATAGAAAATAAAGAAATCACAAGGTTTAGTTGCATGATGACCTTAGATTTGCCATGGTCTTTAAACTTTACAAAGCAGGTTTAAAGATCTTGCCATGGTGTATTGTCCTGTCGATGAGCATCATTGCATAAGTAGGTCAGAGAAATGAGGAAGACTGTTTTTATTAAAACATTTTTTCGTGAAATACTGTTGACATATTCATAGTGAGACAGATAGTACACAAATACTGAAAATTGCCAGGTGATTATATGTAGTAAAAAACAGCTGTAGCAATATTTGTATAACAAAGAGTGAAGGAACACACTAATAAGAGACAGATTAAGGAATTTCTTTGTCTCATATGATTTTTGATATGATTTCGCATACATATTAGGGCTTCTGATTTCATATTTTAGGGGATTGTTGTGCTTAGAAACATGTGTTTCTCTGTGACTATATGTGTATTTCAAACCTTGTGGGGGATTCTGATTGTTTTTTGTTTTCTTCTATTCATTTTGTTGATTTTAATTTCATTTAATTTAATTTTCTTCTTCTTCTTTAGATGTTTATTTTCTAATAAGCGAAGCAAGTGGATTCTTTTTTTACAAATTTATTTATTTATTTATTTTTATATTCATTATAAATCCCAATATCAGCTCTCTTCCCAGTTACCCCCGGACAGATTCTCCCCCAATTTTGCCTTCTTTTTCCTCCTCACACACTATACCTTCTAACCCCTTCCCCTGGCACTTTAAGTCACTGCAGTACAAGATTCATTCTCACCCCCTGAGGCCATTAGGAGAACAGGATCTGCAGGCATCCTGCAGGATCATGGAGAGACCTGCTCCAATTGTTGGGAGACCCAAGTGAAGACAAAGCTGCACATCCTTTATATGTGTACAGGAATATGGTATAGGTCCAGTTTATGTATGGTCTTTGATTAGTGGTTCTTCTCTTGGAGGCCCCAAGGAACCAGGTTAGTTGATGCTGTTGGCTTTCTTCTGGAGTTCCTATTCCCTTCAGTTCCCTCAATCTTTCTCCTATGACTCCCATAAAACTCCTGAAATCTATCTAATATCTGGCTGTGGTTCTCTGCATCTGATCCAATCAACTGTTGGGTTGAGCATCTCAGAGCACAGTCATGCTAGCCTTCTGTCTACAAGAATAACAGACTACTAATAGTGTCAGGTAATGATTCTTGCCCATGGGCTGGGTCTCAAGTTAGGGCAGTCATTGATTGACCACACCTGCTGTCTCTGCTCTGTTTTGGTACCTGCATATCTTGTAGGCAGAACACAGTTTGTAGGTGGTTTGCTGTCATTATTACTCCACTGGGAGTCATTCCTGGCTACAAGAATTGGCCACTTCAGAATCCATATGTCCCAATGCAAGTGTCTCAGCTAGAGTTGCCTCCATATGGCCCAAGAGGCCATCCTCCAATCCAGGTCTCTGGCATGTCTTAGCACTTGGCCATCTTATCACCAATTTCCATTCTCTCACACTTCCTCTTCCTACATATTTTCCCAGCCTTTATTTCTCACATCCCTATCTCTTTCCTACCCACCTTCCTCCACCCATCCATCTCCAATGTCTATTTTGCTTCCCATTCTGTGGAATATCCAACCATACTCCCTTGGACTTTTTCCATAGTAGTCTTATTCATAATAGCTTCAACTGGAAACAACCCAGATGTCCCTCAACTGAAGAATGGATTTTTAAAAAGGAATATTATTCAGTATTAAAAACAAAGATATGAAACTTACACAAATCGATAGGACTGGAAAATATCATCCTGAGTGAAGTAACTTAGACCCAAAAACATAAGCATTGTACTCACTTGTAAGAGAATATTAGTCTTAAAGGTTAACAACATTATAATCAAGAGACCCAAAGAAGCCATATAACAGAAATGAGAACTGGAGTTCTTATGAGAGGAAAGGTGGAGGGATCTTAGAGGAGTTCTGGGAAGGGAAACCATCTTCAGAATATATTATTTGAAAACTCTATTATTTTCTAATATTCTTTTCTCATATAATACATCTGAATCATGGCTTCACTTCTCTACACTTCTCCAAGCCCAACCCCAATTCCTTCTCTCTCAGATCCACTCCTTGACCATTTTCCTTTATAAAAGATTCCCAAGCCAGGCAGTGGTGGCACATGCCTTTAATTCCAGCACTTGGGAGGCAGAGGCAGGTGGATTTCTAAGTTTGAGACCAGCCTGGTCTACAGAGTGAGTTCCAGGACAGCCAGGGCTACTCAGAGAAACCCTGTCTCAAAAGAAAAAAAAAAAAAAGATTCCCAAGGATATCAACAAAGCATGGTTGTCTTAGGGTGTTGAATCACCGAATGAAGTTAGGAAGGGACTCCAACAAGGGAAGACCCTGGATGCAGGAGCTAATGCACAGGCTATGGGGGCTTGCTTTTTCCTGGCTTGCTCCCTATAGCTTGCTCAGTCTACATTCCTTTAGAATCTAGGATGACCAGCCCAGGCATGGCACCATCCACAATGGGATGGGCCTTCCTCCATCAACAAATAATAATGTCGTGCATCTGGATTTTATGGAACCATTTCTCAAGGCAGCCTCCTTTTAGATAATTCTGATTTGTGTGCCAAGTAAACACAAAATTACCCAGGTACAACTGACCTCTTGTCAAATTGACACACCAATACTTTGGTATTAAGTCAAACCTTTTTTTTAAAATTTATCCCCAAGATTTCACACAAATAAAAGTTGTTAATGTTTATAACCCGTTTCCAATAAAACAAATAAAACAGTATTGTAAACTAGAAAAGTAGGAGGAGGAAGAGGAGAGGCAGAGCAAGAGAAAGAGCAAGGACATGAATGAGAAGAAAAATAAGGAGAAAATATAGGGGAGGGAGAGGGAGAAGAAAGGGTGGGGAGGGGGATGGGAAGAGGAGGAGGAGTAGAAAGAACAAAAGGAGGAAGAAGAACAGGAGGAGGAAGAGGTAGTGGTGGTGGTGGTTGTATTGATAAAGGTAATTTCTTGTCACTAAAACCCAAAAGTCCAACCAGAGAATGGGTAGTATCTTTTTCCAACTGCATGTATAAAAGAGATCGCAAGTTTCCTTGACAGAGATCAATAAAGTCAATTGTGTAATATGTAGCAGCAATAGAGTTTATAGGCACCTTGAACTTCATCAATGAAAGCAGAATAACTAGAGTAAAGGAATACAAGCTACCCACTCCAAACTATCTTAGTACCAGAACACGATGCCCTTAATCCAATTAGAATACATTCAAGATTAAAATCTCAAGAAATTAAAATAATTGTTGAAAATTCAAAAAAAAAATCAATATTAGGCAGTGTTATCTATAAGAAAAGAGCCAATAGAAAACATGTATAAGTGGCTGTGTGGAGGTGTATAATAAAATAAATTTATTAGATTGGCTTGAAAAATAAGAACAGGATAGTCCACTTGTGTCATACTTGTGAAAGTTAGCAAATCTGGAAGCTCTTCAGTTCACAAATCTTCATGCCTCAGTTCTTACATTACAGTGTTGGAATTTGGAAAGCCCCATACAGTATTGCAAATCTTTAGTCTATGATGGAAGGTTAAAGAAGCTGTGACACTATAGCCTGACAGAGGCAGAAATAGACAAACTCACTCAGAAAAAAAATTGAGATAAAAGCAGTCATGTACATGCTGCCTTGTTCTTCCTTGAATCTCTCTATAGCTGGGCTAACCATTGACAGAAGACATCTATTAAGATGCCTCCACACACAACTCTGGAGGTGTGTTTTAATAAACAATCTACCATGAAGGTAACAAGCCTCAAAATACCTATCACTTCACAACTGGGTTATACAATGCGCTGTATTATCTAAACACTTTTTAATACATGTTTGGATTTCAAAGTAATCTGTGTGTCAACTAAGAGACATTTCTGTTAAAAGTATGGAGGTTATCCAATGTTCAGTTCCTGATTGAATATATGGCACTTCAGAACTGTCTTTGACTAGCATAATAAAATTGTCACTACTCTTAAAATGCAAACAACTTAGTGATGTCACCTTTTAAAACTTAGCAATAAATTAGGCCTGTGGTGGAAAGAATAAAAACTGCATTTTTTTTGCTGCAATAAAACATGTTTTCCTAAGTGAATAGAGTAAATAATAACCTTGTTTTAACTCATAGAATGACTCAACAGGTATTTGCCCTAATAGATTACATGTGAGAGTATGGCAGAAAGCTCTGTCGTGCCCTCCTCCCGACATAACATAACATGACTTTCTGTTGAACACATGAAAGCACAGTAATTGTGGTTACAAAATCAAGCCAATTAAAACTTTCATCTGTCAATATTTTACTAGCTATAGCCCTGAAACTATTGAAAGCTAAGTCCTGATGAGGAAGATTTTTCATTCTTTGCCAGTGATGTTTGCTTACACCTTACCAGATAACCACACAGCCACCTGCACACTGGACAAACTAATTGGAGTAAGGAGAGGACATTAAGTCAGGGTATGAAGTATTGTGGGATATGTAGGGATGTCCCCAGAATAGTTGGAGTGAGATATTGGGCACTGAATTTGATCGGCATGTATTTTATATATGCATTAATTTTTAAAGAATTAAAAAGAAAATCATGGTTCATGATATTTGTTCTTATGGAACTTTATATAGAGATATTTCATTTTATGAAAATAAAAATAATATCCTTAGTTATCTGATACACCATTGAGCAGTAGCTTAATCTTGATTGTTAAGGTGTTCTTATGTAAATGAAATAATGAGCACAAGTGCTGGTGAAATATATTCTACAATGTCCTTTTGTGTTCCAACATCTTCAGTCAGGCTGATTACACAGACAACACTGTGGTTAGCTTTGCAACTGTGTTCTTTACCAGTCCTCATTTTGTGTTTACAGTCTAAACAGTGCTTTATAATATTTTACTGTTGTATATTTAGATATCAATTATTTGAAACGTTGTCAAACACAGTTATCTCCAGTATAAAATAAAACACTGGATTTTCGTTCGGCCAATGATATCTTATATAATAAGAAATTTGTGAATCAAAACACCCAGAAATGCATTTATATGACAAGGTAATAAGTTTATTACACAGAGTATTATTCCATACTAGGGAAGAGAGATTACAGCATTGTAAATGTCCAGGCAGGGTCAAAGTCAATTGGTTCACGTTGACTGATTATCATTCCTAAGTGTAAGGGTTGAACTTTTATAAGTAGAAGTCTTCAGATGCATCTATTTGTAGGCTGGCAAATACAATGAATGGGGAGAATGGGAGAAGCTCCTAGTTGAAATCAGCTTTGCTCTCAGATATTAAGAACATGTAATTAATCTTTAACCCCACACTGACTAGTATTCTTGACGTTAACTACCACCACTCCTCCCCCTTGGGCAGGTTTTATTGGTAATTTTAGTCTTTTCTTTTCTTTTCCATTTCATAGAAAGTCTAGCATCTCCTAACTGTCACCTACCCCCTCCTAAAACAAAACATGTTTTATTTATTCCTTGCATGTATTATTTATTCCAATGGTTGTATAACAATTACATCATCAGTCACATTAGGAAAGTACACATTCCTTTTTCAAGAACCACGCCTGATTTCCAAATGTTTTTGCCTCTATATTTTGTACATGTTAAGAACAGATGTTTGCCCCAACGAACACTTTATTTTTGTTTCTTACTTTAACAAGGAAGTGTAAGAAGTTATATTTTCATTATTTTTGCTGTCTGAGCTATTCCATTTCACAGAAAGGAAACAACCCCAACTCCACTCACAAAAAAGTAAATTAAAAGAAGATGAATAGGTAGTTTATATTTTATGATTTGTTCTTCCAAATAAGTACAGAAGTATTAAAGCTACATTGTTATTGGAAAAAGAAATTCATGTCAGGGTTTGATTTTTTTATGTTGAAACAGCAAAAGTTTGCTATATTTGAAGGAGAAATATTTTAACATTAAAATCTCTGCAATTTGAGAGTTTATCATCCAACAAAACCAGCCTGTTGTAAATCAGAGATATAAACATCACAGTGACCATGAATAGTTGTGTCAAGCCTGAAATGAATACTTCTGAGACATTTTTATGACAAATATATTAAAGTCAATAAGTTCCTTTGTTCCAGAACCCTGCAGAGTTTAGGGAAATAACTGTAAATTCGTCTCTTTTAACTTAAAAAAACAAAACGAAACAAAACGTTGTATTAGCATTTGTATGCTGATAATAAGTTTTATTACATATAACTCCTAAATTTAAAGCCCAGGAGTGTTTAACTTGTGTTAATGCATTGTGCATTCTTAGTATATACTTGCTTACATAATTTAATATATTTGAAGATGTCTTATTTATTAACATTTTAATTTTAAGTTGTGGCATGTTTTCCCTCTTTGTATATTATACCATGAATATAACGATCTGACCTTTCTCTATACAAGTAGTAGAAAAAAACAGAAAGTTCCATGACATTTTACCTTTTTTTTCCTTTTAGTTCTTCTTTCCTTAGGTATCTTATTTTGTAATGTTTAATTGTAGTTTGTCTTCCTTATACTCATGCATGCAAAGCCAGAGTCTAAAATCATCAAGTATAGTCTAGCTTTTGATCAATTTCCAAATAAAGCATCATTGGTTTCTCAATAACATGTCTTGTCCCATTTACAAACATTTCAATTGCAGCCATAGTCTATATCTCTTTTTTCTTCTTTTTTAAAAATTTTTCATAATATTTAAATTAATAAATGATACAGCTAAGCATTTGGGAGAGCATCAGTAACCCTGAAAAATCATATTGGTAAGGCAGGAATTTTTGGCTAACCTTGGTAAATCCAAGACAGCCTGCCCTACATAGGGAGACTACTAACAATTGCATCTAAGAACAAAGTGCTGGCAATGACCAAGGATATTTTTTCTGTTAAGTTGTTTATTTATTCACTTTCCATCTAGATCTCAGCCTGCGCCCCTGCCCACTGCTGCAAGTTCACCTCTCACACAGCCTCTCTCCTTTCCCCCCATCCTTACAGCTCTGAGAATGGAGAGGAGCTCTAGGTTATGATCCCACCCTGACACATCAAGTAAATGTAGGGCTAGGTACATCTTTTCCCACTGACAGTAGACAAGGTAATTAGAACAGGATTCTCAGGCAGCCATGGAAGTCAAGGACGAATAAAGAAAGTGCAGTTCATTTACATGATGGAGTACACCTCAGCTAGTAAAAATAAGGACATCATGAATTTCGCTGACAAATGGATGGAACTAGAGAATGTCATGTTGAGTGAGGTAACCCAGACCCAAAATGAGATACATGGTATGTATTCACTTATATGAGGATATTAACCATAAAGTATAGGATATCTGGGGTATACTCTACAGATCAAAGTAGCTAAATAAGAAGGAGGGCTCAAGGGAAGATGCTTGAATCTCTACAGTGTGATAATAATAATAATTAATAGTAATAATAATAATAATAATAATAATAATAATAATAATAAAGTTGATTCATGTGATTATTCAAAAATCTCTTCTGAAAATTGAAACTTGTAGAGAAATTTTGGATACATTATCATAAATTTTTGAAACATTTTATTAGCATTTTGGTTGATTTAACTGATCCTCATTATGGGATATTCTAAATTAGATTCCACTAACCAGTGCAGGCTGTTCCTCCCTCTATTGTGCTGTAACATCCCTTAACAAGGAAGGGTCTTACTCATTTCTGATGAAAGCACTAGAACTTTAGCAGAAGCATAAGTTTTCCATTTATATTTCTTTTGGTTACAAAATAATTTGGACTTATGTCTTTATATCATTTTGCCTGCTGAGGAAAGCCAGAAGCCATGGTGTGAACCTGGTCTATGGACATGAAACTTCAGGACAAATGGTCTTAGGGAGCACCAAATAGGGTGTTACTAATCTCAAGTTATTCGACTGCTAGTTAATTGGTAGGGGAAAAAAAAACTATCAAATAAAACTTTAAATTCCTATAGTCACAGGTGACATCTTGATTCAAATTAGTAGTGACCTGGAATGAGAACTCTATCCACAAAGAGGAAAAAAAAATAGTAAGAATTTCGAGCCAATACATCGTTGGATAGTTAGTTACACAACAAAAAAGAAAGCTACTATATTACTACCATGCATAGTTTTAGGCCTAGAATAATAGGTCAAATAACAGTACATAATGTACTCAAATGCTGGTGACACTAATTGAAATAAGATAAAATGAATAGAAGAATGATAGCTTGGTATTCAACCAGGAACTATGTCACATCAGTGAGTTCATATAATTTCATAGTTAGATACAAATGTATTTTAATTTAAGTGTAATGAAGTGCAGTAAATTTAATTGAATGAATTAGGATACAGCATTTATAACAGAATGGAATGGGGTGGGTTGGAAGACAAGAAACTAAGAAAGAAGAGGCTATAGAATAGCTATTTGTGTAACAGCATACAATTATCTGGTGATACACTCGAAAATGCTCAGGGCTCAGTGTCAATAAAGCCCATAGATCTAAGTTACACAGAAATTAAGAAAATACCTTATCGTGAGACTAAAGCTTCATAAACTTCAAATGTTCTCCAGCTCCACCACAGACACACAGAGAGGGAACTTGGTAGCTCTAGAATACATCCCGTTCATCATCTGTACAATACAGCAACTTATGTGCCATAATTTTACACAGAAAACTTACTTAAAACAATAAAGGGAGAGGTTTAACAACAGTCTAATCATGCAACCACTCTCCAAGGCTATGGACATTTTAGACTACATAAAGGAATGTGGATAGTTAAGGGCATTCTGGTTATAGGATTCCAGTCAAATGTCTATGTCACTCTGGGTTCTTTTGATAAGACCAGGAATGGTGGGCTTCTCTGAGCAGTATATGTATGCAATTTCCTAGACATTATTGTAAAGATTATTTTATCATCAGATGAAGCAAGAAAATAGGAGTACCACCCAGTGTCAGTTTTGACTTTTATTTATTTCACACTGCTGAAAATAGTCACTCTTTGATAGGAAAGGTTAGATTTTTATTGCTATTTCACATATGAGGGTTGATTCCCTTTGGCTTCAATTCACTTAATTTTATTAGCTTGTGTTAATTAGAGATAAAGTTTTTGATGAAACATCGTCACTCATGTGGATGAAGCATTTTGGTCATATTTACTCCTTTTATGCTCTTTTCCCAACTACTACTCTCCCATCTTCTATTCGCAAATTGTTTTGTTCACTTTTGAGTCTGACTCACTACCTGACCCACTAGCTAAATCACCTTATGAGTAGTCAGTACAGGTTTTACCCATTGTTATGCAAATGGACAAGGTATCAAAATCGTTTTTCCTCTTAAGTAGGTAATGGTAAACTATCACCTGTACTAGTTTTAGAAAATTAGATGCTTTTCTACATAGTCTTTTTAAATATTATATTTTAAATTCTGTCTCTTATGTACATATAATAGGCCTGGTACCTTAGTGTGTATTACAAGGTGCTAGACTTCCCTGAACTCCAGGTGATCCCAGTATAGGTGTTGAGAAAGAAACACAGAACCTCCAGAACCTCAGGGCATATGCTTTACCACTGATATCTCTCCAGTCTCACAAAGTCTCAATAAAACACAAACTTACTCATTTGTTTTCATTACAAGTGTCTATGTTCCTGGAGGAAACTCCATCCAGCTGCCCCACCTAGGTTTTCACCCCATATGCAGCCACCAAATCCTGTCACTATTGCTGATGCCAAGAAGTGCTTGCTGATAGGAGCCTGATATGGATGTCTCATGAGTGAGAGAGAGAATCTGCCAGAGCCTTACCAATACAGATGAGGATGATTACAGTCAACCATCAGGCAGAGCATAGGGACGCCAATGGTGGACTTAGGGGAAGGAATGAAGGAGCAGAAGGGGTTTGCAATTCCATAGAAAGAGTAACAATATCAACCAGCCAGATTCCCAGAACTCCCAGGGTCTAAACCACTAACTAAAGAACACACATGGAAGGACCCTTAGAAGAGGATGGCCTTATGTGGCATCAGTAGGAGAGGAGGTCCTTAGTCTGTGAAAGCTTGATGCCCCAGCATATGGAAATGCTAGGGTGGTGAGGCAGGAGTGGGTGGGTGTGGGAGCACACTCATAGAAGCAGGGGGAGGAGGAACGGAATAGGTGGAGTTCCTGGAGGGGAAACTGGGAAGGGATAATATTTGAAAGGTAAATAAGTATAATAACCAGTAAAAGTTAAAAATAGACATTAGAAAACAAATTGTAATTGTTGGTATAAATATACTGACAGAAATACTTAGAAATATCCTCCTACAAGAGTAAAATAGAAAATCCCTTCTAGTTAGTGACTACTAAATATTTATAATTTAAAAAATTAGCACCCTGAATTAGTTGATAACTTTTCCTTATCTGATGGCCAGGAGTGATGATGAGGAACACTGCAAATTCAAGAGTTGATTTATGTCTTATTGTGGGCACATATCTTGTTTATTCATGTGATAATTTTAGACTATTCTCACTGTCAAATTTTAGTGCAGGAGAAATCATTTTGACTTACTTTCTTAAATATGCATTATTTAAAAATGCTTTAGATAGGACACATCAATGCATACCATAGATACTTCTTTATCTTCCATTCATTTTTTTTTCAGAGAATCAGGCTTATTTAACACACTTCTAATATTTACCTAATAATACAAATATCAAAACTGTCATATGCCACTATCATACAGTACTTCACATCATCTCTTAGCTAAGTTCTGAAATGAATAACAGATGTCTCTACTCCCTAGTGTCATTGGTACATTAGTAGTTTTGTAAATATAGAAAACTTTTATTATGATGAGTTTTATTCACTTACCTGAGAAAACGCATTTCCTGTGAGTCATCTGAATTTCACAAAGCTTTTCCTAACCCAATTTTCCCCTTGGGTTAATAAAGCTGAAGAGAGTCAGGGAACTCAGCAAAAGCCTGAGGGCACTGAGCTGAGCCCTTTCTATTAACCTCTGGTTACTCACAGCTGTGGCTACACCTCAGCACAAATTCCCTGGGATCGTGCCTCATGTATTTATAAGCAGAGCATAACTCTTTCCTGGTGTTTTATGAGCACTTCTTTTTGATATAATATTTAAAATAGCAGAACTTTCAGTAGGAGCATGGAACAGAAATCTAAATTGTGGGTCTGATCTT
This sequence comes from Mus pahari, assembly GCF_900095145.1. Classification (NCBI taxonomy): domain Eukaryota; kingdom Metazoa; phylum Chordata; class Mammalia; order Rodentia; family Muridae; genus Mus; species Mus pahari. The sequence continues at coordinate 65,939,111 of NC_034600.1, forward strand.
ACATAATAAAATATAATGCTAGTCCATCTCACATGCCATTGCAGTGATAAATATTGAAGTTATGGATAATATTATAGTGGTAACTTTTAATTGTGTGTATCTATGACAGTGATAAAATAATATCTATACCTGTAGAAATTTGATTTCACTCCAACACATTGGAAGATGTGCTGGATAAGCCTTATGGTAGGTGTTGACAGTAAGAATAGGGGTGTAGCTGGGAGCTGTCACTCAATTTGTATTGTAACACATACCAACTGACTCTCCTTGTAAAAACTTAAAATGACTCTCATTGTAAAGGCTTGTGGGCCTTTAATGGGTATGTAATGTTCCATCAAATCTTCATAATGATTTCCAGAAAAATGAAGTAATTGTTAGTAGAATGTAGAGAATCAAACAGAGTTCTTCAGTTATAATTTCAAGGAAGAATATAATATTATAAAATAACTTTGGACATTTAGACTGCTAGAGAATAGATATCCTCTTAGATAAATAAGAATATCAAGGCCAAAGAAATCTATTTTTAACAATATGACATTTCCAAAAATATCTTCTTCATGATTTTCCCCGAGCCCTTTTCTGCTATTGGAGACTTTCTAGAAGCTTAGCTCCCTCACTTGCCCTTTCTTTCTAGTCTAAGAAGCCTGGGAAATTAATAGGGCCAATTACTTTGTGCTGCAGAGGGCAGAGTCTATCTTAGGCGATTTCAGTCACTTATTTCCAAAGGAACCCTGCCCATTGCTGCTGAGAATAACGGCTAACAAAGCTTTTCAGTTCTGGGTTGGAGCTAAAAAAGGAAGAAAATAGGTCAGAACAAAAGAAGAAATAAGGAATGAAGATTTCGGTGGTGAGAGAACATTTTCGGGAGATTGGCTCAGTAGCTGAAAGCCAGAAGAAAGAAATGGAACACAGAGAAGTAGAAGATGTCGCCATATTAGCTCTACTTACATTGTGTAGAAAGCACTTCAAAGTTTCTATTCTGTTGATGAACCAAAAATTTATATGGATTCTGAGATATGCTAAAGTAGATTTTCAATACCGGGCATGAATAAATTTCTTTATCATAAGGCTCTGACCGTATTCTGAAATGAAATCAAAGTGCATTTTGCCCTATTCCTGACTCTGTGAGTGCATTATCTTGTAGGTCATGCAATATCAGGATGCACAATTTAGATTTACAGCCTATTGCAGCTATACATCCAAATGTAACAACTCATGCATCAGAATCAGTGGACTGGCTAGAATCATGAACACTTCATCTACATATTCATTTTTAATCACTGTGTCAAATTTAAAAATGAAAAGAAAGGATTTAAAGGAACAAAATAGGTTCTGGACTGTGACTTCTGCCCCCAAATCATAATGTATCATCTGTAATTATGTTTAGAAGGAGAGTGAAGTGTTTCCTTTATTGCAAAAACTGTGATTTATAAAGTATGTAACTGTTTCTACCAAAAATATACCAAAAAACCATTTTTATGAAAATTGTAAGTACTTGCGCATCCATAGATCACATATCTTAAAAGCCAATGTCAGTGTTACTAATAAGCACTTCAGTTATTTAAATTTCCTAGAAGTCAAAAACAGCAATTTTCTGTGAGTTATTTTCACTTTGTTACAGAGAAAATAGACTTTGAGTGTATAAATATAATAATTCATCTTACAGACCTTAACTATATTATGTAGCAGGAAACAGACTCAATGAGAAGCAATAAAGTTCTGAAAGCAAAGCATCGATTTCTGTCCTCAGTGCCATGCTTAATTGTTGCTTTAAAATTTGACAATGGCTACTTGCCTCTCAAAGTGGTTCTCTCTGTTTGTCTCTAACTCAGACTCTCCCTCCTATACTTCCTAAGTGGTGTACCACTGATCCCAACTTCTGATTTTCTAAAGTATTTAAATGAATTTATCTCATTTTACTTAATTTAAAATTGAATTGATTTATTTGAGATGATATTCATGTGGCAAAAATCTCCATGTCACTTCTTACCAAAGACAAGAAAGTCCTTTGTGAAATATATTTGTTTTTAGGGAGATATTTTCCCCGGAATATCTGAAACATATTTAATTTTGAGCAGTTTAGAGAAAGCAATGTCTGGAATTTTACTTACTGTTTCTTACAGAATCCTTTGGTCACCAGGTGTGGCCTCAAAATAGCAGTGAATTAGATCTCAAGATAACCTAGTAGAGTAAGAGATTAACCTAGTAGAGTAAGCCTCTTTAAGATTGGAATAAGTATAAATCACTGAAAAATCTGAAGACAAGAAGCAAACATCAGTATTGCATAAAGCCTGTGGTGTTTTGAATACTTATGTTTTTGATTGCTTGGCCATAGGGAATGGAACTGTTAGAAGGTGTGGAGGAAGTATGCCATCGTAGGCAGATTTTGAGGCCATATAAATGTTGAAGCTTAACCTAATATGAAATCCAGTCCTCATTTGCTGCCCGCAGACCAATGTGCAGACCTCCCCGCTCCTCCAGCATCATGTCTCTCTGGATGCTTTTATGATTCCTACTATGATGATAATGGACTAAATCTCTGAAACTGTAAGGTAGTCTCAACTAAATGGTTTCCTTTACCATGGTCATGGTATCAGTTCTCAGCAATAAAACCCTAAAACAATAGCTTTTTAAAACATTGAAACCTAAGTCCCGTCTGTTACATTAATGAACAATTCTGGGCTAGAATCTTGTCTTAGTTTGTAAATTTTATTTTTACAACTGGTTCTGTTTCGTTTTTCTGAAAAGAAATTATTGTTTAGTGAACGCTATAGATGATTCAAATATATATTTATACTAAAGAAAAAAAGAAGGAATATTTGAAAATATGTAATGACTGAGTTTCTTTTTTTGTAATTTCTATCTTTATGTGAAGATGGTAGAATCGAATTGGAACACTTCATCATAATCTCTCAAAATGTCAGTACTAAAAGGCTTACTGTTCAAATTAGAAATGCATGTTTAATACTTTATATTCTGATTATGGTTATGCTGTCCTCAACAATTTGCAGATCCAATCCATTATGCCATTCAATCAAATCCACATCTTTTCTTGATCATTAGATAAAAACACCTAAAAACGACAGTGATATAATATAAAATAAAAACAAGCAAACCAGAACAGGACAAAGCAAATAAACAAATAAACAGGAAAATAAATAGTTAAATAAAAAGTACAGGAGACATATACAGATGCAGGGACACACATAATGGGACATACAGATGTCCCCTAAAAATACAAAATCAGAAAGCATTATATATAAGCAAAACAAATATCAGTAAGAAAAATGGAAATAGAGGAAAAATTTACTCAGAAGAATCATTTGAGACAAAGAAAAAAATCTTCAGAAATACCCCTGAGTTTGTTTTGTGTTGGCTGTCTACAGTTGTTTATGGGGACTTAAGAGTGATTTGTGCACCCAGGGATACTCCTCAGAGGGAAACTGTTCATTTGTGAGTGGTTATCAATAGGACATAGCTTATGTGTTAGACACAAGAGCTTTTGTCCACTTTGATTAACCATGGTTAAATCACCAGGATCAGACCTGTGCAGTTTCTGTACTTGAGGCTTCAGCTTCTGCGAGTTCATATGTGTGTTGAAGTGTCTGTATTTAGAAGATCTTGTGTCTTTGGTGTCCTCCATCCCTCTGGCTCTTGAAGTTTTTCCACCTCCAATCTGAGAAAGTAATTTGGGATTGAGTCTTGAAGTTGCTTAAAGTAAATTGTCTCCTTGAGTAATCAAAGAACTTAGGAAGACATGGAAGTGGCAAGCATAAACCAATATGTAACCTTTCTTTGATTCCAAATACCATGCTATATAATATTGCTAGCTTCTTATTTGTTTCATTCTGTAGTCTTGAGATTACAACATAATTTCATCATTGCCTCCTCCCTTTTCTCCCTCCAAACTCTCCTGCATAACCCACCCACCTTGTTCCCTTTTAAATCCATGACCTCTTTTTTCACAGATAGTTATTACATGCATATACAGTCATTTGCAGTCTAATTTGTTGAACTGTTTTAGAATTGGAATAAAAGCTCAGACAGAAGGATGCAGGAGGTGTTTGTGTGCTGGGGTGACTTGCAGTGACTTTAGTAGCTCCTTCTGCACTTGCATTCATGGAAAAACTCTTTTATGACATGTAATATCTCTTTCTTTCCTGCTACAAGAATAGATCCCGCACAGTCTAGACCTCTATCCTGTGAACTCTAACAGTGACTTTGGATCACTCTTATGTTTTGATTAATGAGGGTATTAAGATAGTAGCCAGACCACAGAGCTGCAAGACCTAAACTACATTAATCATCATCAAAAGCAGATGTAACAAAAGCATTATGAATGGAAACATTATAAAATATTTTAGCATTTAAGAGATGTAAAATTTTCCTAGACAGGTAATGAACTCATTTAATAACCCCCTGCTTAAATCAATATAAACATGTTTAATGGGAAAATAGCAAGTTGTAAAAATACAGTTAAAACTCATATGGAAATAATGGATATCTTACATTTAAAAACTACTTCAGAAATGACAAAAATAAGATGCCTCTCTTTCAATAACTTTCAAAACTTGAATGTCAAATTCCTGAGAAAACATTTATAAGAGAATAACTAACTCCCAGCCCCTAACACACACCAATAGTGATATAATAGAAAGATATAAATCAGTCAAATAAGTATTAACTATTAATTGGTCTAACTTCTAATTATGACAACTTAATAATAATCCTTATAATATCAAAAAACTAATGAAATCATATTTCAATTATTTAGCTTAAAAATATCCATCCTCATCCAAATGAATAAACAGGCTCCACTGAGGGTAATTTTTGCAAAAGAAAATATAAATATGAATTATAAACAACATGTCAGATAATGTAGTTTCATTCTATTAACCAAAGTTAAGTAAAATGCCTGATATAAGATGTTGAAATAAATATAATCTTTTTTCTTCTCCATAGTGGTATTAATACTCCATGACAGATACCATAATTATGTGTTCTTGGAAGTTCTACAAAGGATTAAAAGGAGAACTAAGATGGATAAGTAGAATTTTTAGCAGAAAATAAATTTATATATGTATTTTATTATAGGGTACAATTATGATTAAATAACTTGAGAATTGGAAGCTATAGTGCAAAGAAGGGAATCACTACTTAAAATTTGTTGATTTCCCTACACCATTTCTGAACAGCACTCACTTTCTTCTTCATGGGCAACTTAGACACCAGGATTCTAGAATTAATATTCCTCATAAACATTAAGTTGACAATGTGAACAAACTTAGGATAGTATAACAGTCACACGGAAACATAGAATCATTCCTATATTCAACAGACTAAGTTACAGTAGGTTATTGTTCATCCTTGTGCCTATTAATGCATTCAACGTATGCTAAATCACATGTCTACTATCAATTATGCTAGACACTGCATGGTTTATATACATCCTACACAATTATTTTAATGAGAAACTTTTAATTATTTAGTGTGTGATTTTGTTTTAAAATATGGCTAAAAAGAAAAAGAACCATTCTATTATAAAATTTACATTGATTTATGAGGTTATATATATTGAACAAATTTTAACAGTTGATCCCACTAATTTAAATACACTCCCTTTTCTCATATCTCTAAGATTTGACAACTCCCTTATAATTCCTTTTCTTATTCCTAGAAAAGTTCTGTCCCTACATTTAAATTTAGAGAGTCCTAACTAAAATTCATTCCTTATCTCATAACTTGGTAAGACATGCATTCCATTTCTCCCAGAAAAACTCCTGCTTCTCTCTAAAAACTTGGAATAGATCTCGCCTTTGGACTCCATTCCCATAAGAAAGTGTGGTGAGAAGACGGCCTTCTGTACAGGAGCACTGCAGACACATTTAGCATAGGGACTAATGCATTCTGTTATGACTGGCTTCTTGATTCACATGCACACACACACACACACACACACAGAGAGAGAGAGAGAGAGAGAGAGAGAGAGAGAGAGAGAGAGAGAGAGAGAGAGAGAGACATAATTCTCACATACAGGAAGAATGAAAATTATTTTAGAGATTTATTCCTGTATAATAAGTAGATATGAACACAGTAGATGATAACATTGATTTTCCAAATTAATCTTTAAATTATTGAAAAGATCCAAAAGTAATGATGTAAAGTAAGAATACTCAGACCTTATTTTTTACTGTTACTGCACTTATATTATAATGACTGCAAGGTTTGCAGGTTATTTACTTTGACTAAATTCTTGTACACATTCAGGGCTGTGTATATATTTGTTGAGTGTCAATTAATGTATTTAAACTGTCTAAATGTGATAAATTATGAGGGTATTTAAACATACTTTCACTATGTAATAAAATACATATATATTAATTTAGAGATAAAAAATATTTTACATACTTACCTTAGTTTACCATTTAATCCCTTGTAGCCTTTCCATGAAGATCTAGTTATAGTTATTACAAGATGTAATAACATCACTAATGAAAAAGACATTATATTGAATTCAATATTCAGATTGTCTATTGTTTTGTGTCAGAAAATTATATTGGTTTTATCTTTAAATAACATGACTTATTTAAATATTATAAATTAAATCAAGATGAACTTATCTTTTAGAGAAGTTAATGGACAAATTATCATTTTGTTTAGTGGGTGGAATACTTGCCTGCACTAAATTCTTAAAATATTAGGTTTAAGTATATCACTGTAAACTGCCATGTTCCTAAAGTAATGTCATGGGTAGTGATTTTGTGCCAGTGATATATTGATTTTAGAAATGACACAAGTCGAGTTTGATTATAACATCCTTTAACCTATAACTTCTATGTTACAATGACAAATTTAAGGTTACAGTGTGCCTCTTGCTGTCAAAGCTGATCCATCCAAGCAAAACCAGGTACATATTTTATTAACATGAGATAAAAAACACATGCTCCTTTCAGTTTAATTTGCTATAGTAAAATTGCTATTTTCTCTTTTCCATATTATGCCTATAAAGATTCTATACATATTTACTATGTATGCATATGTACCCTTCAACATTTCTGTTTACCTACACATTTTGATACTAAATTTTCTTTCTTTTTATAACATATTTGGAAATACTTGCTTCTAAGTTTTTTCCCCACATTTCAATAGCACATATCTCTGGCTATTACCCAAAATCTTTTGAGATTTATTTGTGTAATATATCTTAAAAGTAAAGTTTGCATATATACTGCCTGTGCATTCTATATGACAGTCAGGAATGTTATGGTTCACCATGGCCTGCATTTTGTTCTCTTGATTTTCTTTTTTATCTGAATTAACTTCACATTTTTAGAGAAATATGAACTTTGTTATTTAAAGCACAAAAATTATGAGACTCAAACAGAAACTAACTTTACTTCTTCCATTAAAACTTTAAAAACTTAGTTAATTTTATAGTAATTTTCAAACAATTTCTAAGGAGATTTTTTCCAAGGGGAAGAAGGTTTATTTTAGCATACTGTTTAATAGAAGGTGAATCAAAGTGGGTAGAGGCTCCTGGATCTTACAATTGTTCATGATATTGCAAAAGATGGCAAGCAATGAGAAGGCAAAATCAACTGGGAATTAGCTATAGTCTTGAAACCTAATCATAGAGACCTGTGTTCACAGCCAAACCTCTGAGTATATACTCAGAAGATGCTCCAACATGTAATAAGTACAAGTGTTCCCCTATGTTCATAGAAGGCATATTTATAATAGCCAGAAGCTGGAAAGAACACAGATGTCCTTCAACAGAGTAATGGATACAGAAAATGTGGTACATTTACACAGTGGAGTACTACTTAGCTATTAAAAACAATGATTTCAAGAAGTTCTTAGGCAAATGGATGTAATGAGAAAACCTCCTGAGTGAGGTAACCCAGTAAAAATAACAACAAACAAACAAACAAAACACACACATGGTGTACATTTACTAATAAATGGATACTAGCCCAAAAGCTCAGAATACCCAAGATATAATTCACAGATCATATGAATCTCAAGAAGGAAGACCAAAGTGTAGGTGCTTTGTCCTTCTTAGAAGGGAGAACAAAATATTCACAGGAGGAAATATGGAGGGAGAGTATAGAACAGAATGAAGGAAAGGCTATCCAGAGACTGCTCCATCTGATGATCCATCCCCTATACAGTTGCCAAACCCAGACACTATAGCCTGGAAGTGCTTGTAAATGGAAGCCTGATATGGCTGTCTCCTGAGAGGCTCTGCCAGAGCCTGATAAATATAGAGGCAGATGCTTGGAGCCAACCATTGGACTGAGTACAAGGTCTCTGGTTGAGGAGTTAGAGAAGGAACTCAAGGAGATGAAGGGGTTTGCACCCAATGGGGTGAGCAACAATGTCAACTGACCAGACACCCCAGAGCTCATGAGGACTGGACCACCAACCATAGAGTACACATGGAGGGACACATTGCTATGTATGTGACAGAGTATGGCCTTGTTGGACATCAGTGGGAGGAAAGGCCCTTGGTCCTGTGGTGGTTCAATATCCCAGTAAAGGGGAATGCCAGCGGGGGAAGTAGGGAGTGGATGAGTAGTTGGGAAGTACCCTCATAGAGTCAGGGGCAGTGGGGATGGGATAGGGGGCTTCCGGAGGGGAGACCTGGAAAGGGAATAGCACTTGAAATGTAAAAAAGAAAATAGTGAATAAAAAAAAATCAAACAAAAGGAAGAAAATCCATGAGCTCCAAAACAATACTACCAGGTGAGTTGGACATATTAAAACAGAGTTTTACACAGAATTACAGTGCTTGACCTTGCCCCTTGTACTTGGGTTCATCATATGCCATAATATTTCATTCAACTCAACTCACTATCCTCATAATCTTATAGTTCAGAAGTACAAATTCTTTTCTAAGACTCATGACAATCACTTAACAGTGAACCTTACTTTAAAAGTATGGTAGTATGTTTGGAAGAGACAATGGTATGGAATTAATAGTGCACCTCCAGGTATAGTAATGAAAGTCTAGGATAACTGATCAAGCAAACTATGAAAGCATGCAGCTTCTCTTGTGTAATGTCTGATTCTTGGGCAGGTCTTCTGAATGCAATATCATTTGGTAGATCTGGGTCACTCCCATATGTTTCCATAAGGCTATGGTTTCATAGTCAGCATATTTAATTTTTCATGTAGTATTTTATCATATTCTTTTAAGTCTCCAAATTCACCTAACCATCTAATTCTTAACCACCCAAACTTATGTTATTTTATTTTCTCCCTAAAGAATATATATATATATATATATATATATATATATATATATATATATCAAACTATAACAGTGAAAATCCATAGGAAAACACAGTGTCTGTTGCTGTTGGTTCATTACATGCAGTGTCACTTCAATGGTATAAACTTATTTAAAGATGTCATGTAAGGAGAAACGTACAGTGTCAAGTTCAGTGTGATCTTACTCTCAGTTAATGCACCCATAACAACTGTCCCTCACCTTCTTCAGCCAAATATGACAGGAAATCACTAAGCAAAGGTGAATTGTTACTCATTTATGACAACAATGGCAGGGATCCTTAGGTTCTTAAAATGTAGCATGATTGTCAGATTATGAGATGTATAAATTTTGAGATAAAGAGAAACCATATAAAATATTTACATGATTAATCATGAAAACAGAGAGTGGTACATCATCAAATCAAATAGAATGATTTTGAATTTAATATCTATTTGTTTGGTTAATGTAAGCTATAATAGTCTTTGATAAGCATTCAGTTTCTGGTTGATGTAGTATATATTCAACAGACTTGAAAATTTTTCCCTGAAGTAAGACATTAAGGCATATTTGTTTTGTGTTATAGTATCCTTGATGTATAAGAAGAAATGTTAAAATATGAATATAGCATTTGACCTCTGTTATGTTTTTTAATATCCATAGGAACCACTAATTATTCCCACAGTATTAGTTTCTTATTTATGTAATAAAATACCTGACAAAAGACAGCTCAACAGGGATCAGTGAGAGCATCCAGTGGACCATATAGTTTGGAAGAGGATGGAGGCAGATGAACAGCTCACATCCTCCCTGATGCTCAACATTCTTTTCTTCTTTTTATTAATTTAAAAATCCTAAGCAATGGAAGGTTCTGCCAACATTCAAGATGACTATATTTCCTGCAGTCAAATCAAATGGAAAGTCTCCACACTGACACACGGGTAGACATCTCTCCATTTGGCTTTTAAATGTAGTAAAGCTGACAGTGAAGGTTAAACAGACCAGTCTTCAATGGTCTACAAAGCAACATTAATGAAATCTATGTGTTGTAAAACACATGAAACTCAAGAAGGAAGACCAAAATGTGGAGACTTCGCCCCTTCTTAGAATTGGGAACAAAACTCCCATGGAAGGGGTTANAGAGACAAAGTTTGGAGCTGAGATGAAAGGATGGACCATCCAAAAACTGCCCCACCCAGGGGTCCATCCCATAATCAGCCACCAAATGCAGACACTATTGCATACACCATCAACATTTTGCTGAAAGGACCCTGATATAACTGTCTCTTGTGAGGCTACACCAGTGCCTGTTAAACACAGAAGTGGATGTTCACAGTCAGGTATTGGATGGAACACAGGGACCCCAATAGAGGAGCTAGAGAAAGTACCCAAGGAGCTGAAGGGGTCTGCAACCCTATAGGTGGAATAACAATATGAACTAACCAGCACCCCACGAGCTCTTGTCTCTAGCTGCATATGTAGCAGAAGATGGCCTAGTCAGCCATCATTGGAAAGAGAGGCCCCGTGGTCTTGCAAACTTTATATGCTCCAGTACAGGGGAACGCCAGGGCCAAGAAGGAGGAGTGGGTGGGTAGGGGAGTGGGGGGGGGGGAGGGTATAGGGAACTTTGGGGATAGCATTTAAAATGTAAATGAAGTAAATACCTAATAAAAATTGGAAATAAAAAGAAAAAATATTGAACAGTAATATGCTACAAAATTAAAATGGAAATAAATTTTTAAACGTGTTCTGATAAATATTACATTCTCAATCACGTATTATGTGAAAAGTTTTTAAAGGATACTCTGACATTAAAGAAGAAACCTAATAAATACTTTTTAATATTTAAGTAATTTAATATTTCAGCATTCACATAATAAGTACTGTATGCAGTATGCAATATTCATTGTTGTATGTTTCTGTGCCTTTGTGAATGTGTGTCAATAAAAGATCCACTAAAGCTAGTTCTAATCAATTGAAACTTCACATGACTGAATTTATTCTCAAACATAAGGAAGCTAAAGGATTTACGAAACAAAATCAAGGGGTTTGACTCAAAGAGCCCACTAGACACATGATGTAATAGTCATTTTTCTTGGTATGCCAACCCTGCTTTGGGCATTTCTTTACCCACTGTCATATTTTAAGCCTCTAGTTTACATATTTGAGAGTAATATGATAAGTCTTTCTCTTGATACTTGTTATATTTAGTTTAGACAATTTCTTATTTTGAATCAGTTTTAGTCTATACAGAACTAAAAGGATCATAGAAATTTTGCAAGTCTGTGCTTGAAAGAATGTAGATTCTACTTGGGCAGATGGTTTGTTATCTCAAAAGAACATAAAGAAACCAATAGTCAGGGAATGCAAGTGGTGTAGCATATTTCATATTATTATTTTACTTAGTATATCTGTTTTTCTGTCTATATAAGCAAGGGGAATATATATATATATATATATATATATATATATATATATATATATGTGCTAAATTCAATGTAACAGATATCACATAAAGTGGGTGGGTAATAATGGATCCCAAGGCACCTTTTCCACATTAAAAGTTACAAAAGTTATAAATTTTGTTTTCATAAGTTAAAAATAAATGTCTCTTATAATTCCTTGGATGAAAGAAAGAGGTGAGAGCTGTTCCAAAGCTTTATGAATTCATGGCTTGAGCTGAGCTCAGACTGCTTTTATCTAATGATCCCCATAACTGGGTTTGAAAGTTTCTAGCCTCCATCTAATCTAATCTGCAAGCCTGGATATTGAAGGCTTCAGCTTTCACCCTCCATCTGCTGACCTAGGCCTAGAATGTTTCAGCCTCTGAAACTACAGAATAAGCTCACCCTTTCTAGTCCTTTCTGAACTCTGGCTGCTTGGTTCAACTCAGCTGTTCTCGGTCAAACTCCTCTGCTAGGTGCCTGATTCAAGCTGGCTTCTCTCGGCTTCTCACTGAATTTCTCTGCTTAACTTGAAACTAACTCTGGCTATTGGTTCTAATCTTCTGGCTCCTTCTTATTCTCTGATTTTAACAGTTTCTGCTGACCTGTACAGACCCGCACTGAACTGCATGACTAACCCTGAACAAACTCAACTCCACAGCACTGCAGCCTCTGCACTGATTTCCAAGTAACCAACTCTTTCACTCTGAGCTGCTCTTAATTATGTCATTTTCTTGAGAACTGGCTGTATTGTATGTTTGACTCATTAGGTCAAATCTTTCTCTGATTCCTCAGTTGTCTTCCTCTCAACTAGACATCACTTTCAATCATGGCTGCTTTCTTCTAGAAACTAATTTTAACTTAAAGTTGTGTACTAATGGCATAACTGCATTCCAGCTGGCTCACATAATCCTAGATCTTTGGATGTGATTCCCTTGACAAAGCAGCTATGTTGCATGACTAAAAGTCCTCTACACAAAAATATGTCAGGGGTAAATGCTGCAGTCATTTTGTACCCATCTTTCAATTATTTGCCCATTTAATGGATGATGCATCGAAGAGATTTGTTCTAATATTGGCCTCTATTTTCTCTAAAGGAAAAAGACATCTTTGCCATTTCTGATGCAGATATTATACTGAGTGCTCATGTTGAACAGTTCTAGGAAAACACCTAGATATCTTTTTTTTATCACATTACATTACTATACATATTCAAATTGCTCAATGTCTATCCAAATAATTATACTGGAAAACTAAAAACTAAGCCCTTGCATTCAATGAGTGAGTTGCTAAATGTTCTGTTGGGTCCATTTTCTCACAACATGACATTGATATATTTAAAAAATGAGTTCAGAGAATGTTACATGCATGTTTAAAGGTGTCATATAACCTGTGTTCATGATTCATCTTTTTATAAGTGTTTCTAGGGAATATAATATCTGTCAATGTTACTTTACACAACAAAACCAATAAAAAAGAATCACTACCAGATAGAAAATTCATACTTTTTCCCCTGTATTTTCAGAATTGTGTTTTTGTGTCTTGACTCAGTTCCTGAAATACAATAAACATGTAGCATCAAATCGTGGTCAGATATATATTAATATATATCTTTTGGAGTATATGGCAATGCACGTTAAGCATGCTATCATATGGTAGTTATCTAAATTTAGTCTTAAATAATTCTCATTATTTATTAAACCAAAATACTATAAATAAAGTTGTTATAAATAATTCTCATTCTTTATTGTATAGAATTGTAATTGAAAATTTCAAAACACAATAGACCACATAAATCTATGTCTTAGCAAAACCAGCCCAAGACTAAGCGATAATACTGAGAAGAAAATGGATTTGAGTTCAATATTTCTGTGTTATTTTCATAGTCATCAACAGAGGCTGACAACAAATTTCAAATACAGCAACAAAATTTTTTTCTTGATCATTAAAAATAATTTAGAACTGTAATGTTAGATAATCATTTAAAATTATGCATGATTATACTATTAAGGTAATCGTATTTTAAATCTAGACTATATTTTAACTGCCTCTTTTTTACTAGTTAAATAATATAGAGTTAAAATTTGCAACTCTAAATCATGATAAATACATCTTTCCTATAAACTGAAAACAGTATTTTGATTAATTCTAGCAAATTTCTTTCCTACATCTTGTAAATAATATAATTTCAATTTAATTGAATAATTTTTACTTAGTGCTCTTTATTGCATGTGGCACTGTATAATTAGCGTTATTAATTTAGGTCCACAGTTCCTTGCAATAAGGTTTTAAAAATCTCTATGTAAGTATTCCACAGTGACTATAGGTCTCATTTATTCAGGTGATTATTATATTATAGAATGTTCCTCCTTTACAAACATAAATCTTTACTTGAACTCCTTGGGATTGGATTAATCTGTTTCACTACTCCAGGTATTTAACATTTTCTAGATACTTTACACCTTGATTTAATTTACTTCCTTATGGTTAATTGAAATTCAAACAGAACAGTAATTATCATCACTTGTAAACTTAATATGTGTGTGTTGAAGTCCCAGTGTATAGAAGTCAAACTAATGACTACTGATGGATAATCTAAAGCTTACATTCAAAAAGGTAACATTCAAAGTACAGGAGATTTTTCAGCTTCCAAAACTCATGGGCTTTCAGAAAACAAACTAATCAGTGCTCATTTTAAAAAAATGTTTCCCCCCCTCCATATACTAATGACTCTTTGCCACTTCCGTACTAAATCGATGTCTTCAATCCAAAGATCATAGATTAGAAATAATTGTTTTTGCCAATATTTAAATCAAGATATCTGGGCTATTAGTGTAAATTTGTAGAAGCATATTATAAATATATACATTTTATATGTATTTATTATTATGTTAGTGTAGTATAAACAAATTTAGTGAACACTGTGTGCCTGCCACAGTAAAGGGCTTGAATAGTATATATTAAGTTGGAGTCTCCAATGTGCTGTCTTTCTTGTTTACTCTCTCAGAGAATGCAAAAATGTAGTTTTAATATATTGTTCTCCACGTTTTGGCCTTATCATGTTGGTACAATCTAACTTTGTCATTCAACTTATTCAATTTATCCCTTATCCATCCTGACAAATGTAAATCAGTCTACCATAGCATCATTGTTTCACAGGTCCTTTGTATATACTCAGATACTCATTTATCTTCTCTTGCTTTATTAGGTGACTCATCTTTTCCAACTTAATTAGAAGCTAGTTTGTAAATTTCTCATCATACCGTTGTATGCATTAGTAAACAGTATCCAACAGTATAAAATAGAATTTTGTGCATAGGCTCTGAGCATTGTTAAATGAATATATTTTAGAATCTTTCTTATACTGGGTCAGAAATTATCATCACTACTTCCTTTAATACATTCTTAAAACTTGGAAAATGTATTTATCAGCATGGCTGATGTTAAAATATACCCTCTTATTGTTTTCTTTAAATTATTCTTTTATAGTGAAATTTGACTCTTTCAGATGTTTATTGACTACAATATAGCACCTTTTCTAGATTCTTTTTGTTGCTATGATGAAACACTATGACCAGAGGTAACTTGGTTGATTAAAGAGATTGTTTTAACTCACAGATCTTAGGTCACTAATGAAGGGAGTAAGTGCAGGAACTGAAATAGGCTCTGAACCCAAAAACAGGAGAAAACAGATGCTTGCTGGCCTGTTATAGCTCATGAACACCTAGGTATCTTATTTAATTCAGGAATATCTGCCTAGGGATTAGTGCCACTCTCGGTGGGCAGCTTACATCTGTTGATCTATAAAATAATCTTCCATGATATAAGCCAGGTCAATTGTATCTAGCCACTTTCTCAGTGTAGGCTGTCCTCTCTAAACTGTAGCTCTATTATGTTTAATAAACAAAGCTAGGAGAGGGCATATTTTGTCAATGATCATTTCACAGATTCAACTATTTTATTTATTTATCTTGGTTTTTTGTTTGTTTGTTTAGAGAAGGAAACAAGATTCATTTTAATAATATGCTCAGACTATTTGTGGAATAAGAACTTAAAGTATTTTATGAAATCTTTGCATGAAATGATCTTAATTATACTACAAAGAAAGTAATACACATCTGAAAACAATACCTCTTTGCCACCAAAATAAAGTATCAATTTAATAAGTATTAGAGTGATCATATTATGTTACCATGGTCCATGGATTTAGTTGAGAACAAAATCTTGGAAAGTAAAGAATACAATATGTATTCAAATGTTATTTTCTTCTTCTTCTTCTTCTTCTTCTTCTTCTTCTTCTTCTTCTTCTTCTTCTTCTTCTTCTTCTTCTTCTTCTTCTTTTCATTCTTTTTTTCTTTCTTTTCTTTTCTTTTCTTTTCTTTCGACACAGGGTTTCTCTGTATAGCCCTGGCTGTCCTGGAACTCACTTTGTAGACCAGGCTGGCCTCAAACTCAGAAATCTGCCTGCCTCTGCCCCCTGAGTGCTGGGATTAAAGGCGTGCACCACCATGCCCAGCTGTTATTTTCTTCTAAAATGCATAAATTCAAAGTGACATATTTTTGTCATGAAGCGCTGATGAGTTTCAATCTTTGTCAATATTAACTTTTTCAATTTATAAATCTGTATTGATTTTCTTTTTTATTGGTTATTTTCTTTATTTACATCTCAAATGTTGCCTCCCACTTCCTGGTCTCCTCTCCTCAAATCCCCACCCTACCCCCTCCCCTTTGCCTTGAAGATACAACTCAGACCATATGAAACCCAAGAACAAGGAAGACCAATGTGTAGATGTTTCTGTCATACTTAGAGGGGGGAAGAAAATAATTATGGGAGGGATCTGGAAGGGAGAGAGGAGGGGGAAGACAAAAGGGGGCAGAATCAGGTGTAGGAGGAGATGGGGGAGAAGTACAGAGCTTCAGGAAATTGAACAGAGGTATGTAGCAGTGGGGAATGGGGAACTGGTGGTAGCCACTAGAAACTAAGTCTGTTGTAAAATATTGATCAGGAGAGACAAAAGCAAGAACATTTCACATATCCTAACCAATTGAACTCTATAAATATACTAATCTCATACAACATTGTAGAAGGAGGTCATTCTTATGCCTCCTTACGAGTGAAAGCTTTGACTTCACCTATACGTTTCTTATTTTTTACCATTTTTAGAGGTAGAAACTAAAAGATTAAAAACGTTACCATATCAAATTAGGGAAAAGTGTGACTGAAGCAAATTTGATGAATTCCAGTAGAATAATTTGAAAACTCCTGTGCAAATGTGATCAGTACATTTTGCCTTGAGACATTGTTGCAATTCTGTCATTGTTGAACAGAATTGGTATATAGAACTAGCCTTATAGGTAAAGTGTGACTTTGTAAACACCCATTTTAATGTTATTTAACATATATTAAAATATAAATTACTATACTAGTTTGGGCTTATATATGTAGGTAATGATTACTTCTTACAATTTGTGTTAGTTCAAGCAAGGAAAAGAATATTAGTGTATTCTGTTTAATACTGTAAAATAAGATGAAAGACAAGTTTTCTCAACTTTATAGAATGACAAATGAAAAAATCTATAAAAATAATTTTCAGGTTTTAGTTTCTTTTCTTTGAGGCATACATAGACTACAGGTGACAACTATTGAAGTATTTGAGGCAACAATCCCCCTATCTGGTAATGGATGGACTAGAATTCATTCTGTAGACTTGGTAGGCCATAAACTAACAATAGGTCTGTCTATCTCTATGTTCTGAGTGTTGTAATGAAAGATATATGACACCGTGCCTGATACTACTGCATATTGTTCTCTTTTATAAATTCACAGAATATTAGGTTTCTATATTTTTTAAAATGTAAAACATTTTAGGAGGAGGACAACTTCCAAAGACATAAGTATGTTAAGCTAAATTTATTATATATCTACCAGTGTGATAAAATACCAACAATGATTATATTCATTAGAATATAAATAAAACCATTGATGCATTTAGTATTAACGTTCTTTTATTTTTTTTCATGAACCTAGGCTCAAGTAATTTAATGATACTCATATGCTAAAAATATCTCATAACCTAATAGTTTAGGGTTTTTGTACAGAAAAACTAAAATTGGTCAGATGTTAAAGGAGGTCACCAGCACTAAGCAAATGTATAAAGTGAAGTCCGCAGACACTTGTAGTTCTATTAGAGAAGGCTGTTTGCTCACATGAATGAACAATTTATCAAGATTTAATTATTTACAGATATTTCCTGAAGCAAACAGTAAATGATTAACTGGAACTCTTATCTTCTTAGAAGAAAATCTGTGGAGAAAACAGGTGAGTCCATTTGATGGACGTGATCCGAGTTCTCAGTTCTGATCATGTACCTGTACAGAGTAAAGTAAGATAGCCTGCTTTTATTGAAACAAACGGCTAAACGCTAAGCTCACTGAAGAAACTATGGTAAAATGTAAACAATTATCTCAAGATGAATTGTATACCTGAATTACTTTTAAAACAGAATGCATTATAGAAAACTATTTAGGAAAAATAAATATTAATATGATCTAATATTAAAATAATGATGTTAGGAGCAAAGCATATACACAAGTGAGCACACACACAAAAACAAAAGTACACACGCACACATAATTTATTCTGCGGTGTGTAAGATGGTATGGAGAAAAGATGGTTTATTTTGACTGATTAGTTTAAAGTAGAGAATGGGGCTTCTCTGGTGAACCTATTTACCTCTAGGTCATTAGTTATTGAAGTCAATATTTTTAATTAGTGTTTAACCATTTATGTATTTTTATGAAAACAGTTTTATTGACAATTTCCAAATCAAAATAAATTTAAAATTTTCCTTTAAAGTTGTAAGCTCTTACGGTTACCAAATATAACTCCAAAATATATCTTATAAGCTATAATATGCCTATGTTTACTCAAAATTCTGTATTATAATTATTATTTACATATATTTATATTGTATTAGACACTTGTGTCTGTGTTTTAACAGTATTTATGAATAAAATATACCTTTCCTTTAATCAATTTTTATGCCTTGTCTTTTTGATTAATTATAAATTTAGCAAAAGGAATAGTTTGCCGGTATTTGAGTCACTATTAAAGATATTTAGACCTGATAGAAAAGTTGCTTTCTTGGAGCAGTCATTATTATGACTGACAAGTTGGTTTTCAAGAATGGACTAAGACAATAAATCAACTTACATCTCTAGTGTGATGTATAAATAATAAAGTCTCTTCTGACTACTAACTTGATAGCAGTGTTGGTTACAGAATTTCAGAGCAAGTATCATTAGTTCACTAATATCGTATGTTCTCTAATATATCCCATTTTAAAGAGGAAAAGGACTATTTATAGATTTATCATTGGGGTTTTAAAAATATTCTGGAAGAAATTTTAATTCAACTTGACAGAAATTTATATAGTATGTAATATTACCAAAAATCAATTTATATATAAATATAACTGGCTAATATAGGCATGCTTTGGAATCTTGTTCTTCCATAACTACGAAACTGTCCTTTAACTGGGAACTTTCCGTTCTTTGCTGAAATAAGAAACATGAGGTGTTTTCAAAAGCTTTGATGAAGATTTAGAAGAGGTGAAGTGTGAAAATTTTTTTAAATATGAAATGCTGTGAGTGAGAAGCCCAGCATATGAATCAAGGAATCTTCAATCTTCATGAAAAGCTGAGTGTCAATTGTCTTCTCAAGATTGTGTCAACTGGAGTCCTTCAAGATGGACACATGATTGAAAAGAAATGACAGGTACCTACAGAGCACAGTCCATTATAAAGTACAAATAAATATCAACAAATATAATAAACACAATTATATCCAAGCAATGACTAAACTCAATGAGCTCTGTTTGTAAAGCTATGTTAAAATGTAGGGCTCATTATCAAAACTATTGATGTTAACCAAATTAATGCAACTTTTAATTGTAATTTTCTAAATGAGAATAAAACATCACCCATGAAAAAAATTTTTAAAAATGCTGAATGTTTCTGTATTTTGAGGCATCTATGTATCTGTTGCAAATGCAATTATAATACAGTTGTAGGTCTTTAAATACTGAACATCAGTTACTAAAATACAAAGTTTGTAAAGCTCATGTATGTGGATAGTGAGGTAGTACCCCTCTGATAAAAGTGCACCATGAACTTATCTTTCCATTAATTGTTTTCAAATAGATTTTGTGTACCTACTCTTGTTAGTCATAACCTAAGCCCTGAGAATGGCATGATTAACACAAAATTCTTTGAGTCATGAACCTTATTTATCCAGAGTCTATCATAAATTAAGACTGGTCTGTGTTTGACAATTTTAGTTTTGGTTGATGGTTGAAAACTGTTGCTCCAGCTGTCTGCTTTTCAGATAGACCATCAGGAAATAAGTGTTTAAAAAAAAAAAACATTTTTTTATATACTGGCACAAGGAGTGCATCAATTTGTTTAGGTTATAGAGTCCAGATTTTTAATAAAAAACCTGTCTTGATCTTGCTGTAAAAGCACATTGTAGATAAAACTTACCTCTATACAGCTGTCTCTCAGTAGAGTGCTCATCTGTTCAGTTGAAGGCCCGAGAATGGACTCTGATTTCTTCTGTAGGACTAGACAGCCACTAGATTTGAAGAATAACACCGACATTTCTGTGGATTGCAGGTTTTACAGCTCACGGTCCAGAGCATGGATTCAGCAGCCCAGAAAGCTGAGTCTATTAATTTCATGATATAACCATTCAGAGCACAGAAGACATGTCCCCATCTAAGCATTCCTGTCCCTCAGGAATGCCTGATTGAGACAAAGAAAAATACTTAATTGAGATGGCTAAATATATCTGTGGAACTACATGAACCAGCTGATGCAAGCTGTGACTATATAAGGTTTCAAACATGCTAATTTTAGACTGATCACTATCTAGAGGAAAGAGTGCTTAGGTAAGTGCTAATAAATAACGTTTTGGTAATGCCAAGCAAGTTGCTTTTATTGATTCCATCTTATAGAAGTTTCCGGTACAAAAAAAAAAAAAAGAATGACTTAATCCCAGTTATGCTTAACTCCTGAAAGCATAAAATGAAAAATATTTTCCTAGAAATATTTAGAGTAGGAACTCTCAGGCGACCCTGTAAGAGGACCAGCAGTTTCAAATAACCTGGACCCTGGAATCTCTCATACACTAAGCACCAACCATGCAGCATCACCAGCTGATAAGTGGCCTGCAACACACATAGAGCAGAGGGCTGCGGGGTCTGGGCTCAGGCAGAGAAGATGCACCTAACCCTCCAGAGACTTGGGGCCCCAGAGAGTGAAGAGATCTGGTGGGGTCGGTGTGGGGTGGGGACAATCCCTTGGAGACTGGGGGAGCGGGAAGGGGCAGGTGTGGGATGTGGAACAGTTGGAGTGTGAACCAGGAGAGATAAAATCTGGACTGTAAAAAATAATTAAAGAATAAAAGTAAAAACTAAAATAAAATATTTAGAGTAAGAACAGAAAAAAGGAAATATCTTCAAATTAAAATGTATATGCTTATAGAAGAGACTGAAGAAAAATTACAGTAGGAGTAAAATAAGCCTTTGGTAAAATCTCTTTTCTTCCTCCCTTGCTTGCTTGCTTGCTTTTTGTTGTTGAAGCTTCTTTGAATTCAAGATAAGTTTGCTTTGGTTTTGTTTTGTTTTATTTATTTTTTTGTCTGTTTGTTTCATTTTCAAATACCATCAAGAATTTTAGCTCCATTTTTTATCTTCTTAGCATATTAGGAATTCACAAGGCATTTGATTTTTTTTTTTTTTAATCTGACTTTTCATCTCTGACAGGTCGCATCTTGTTCAGGAGTGATTTCAGTAGTTAATTATTTTAGTCCCTTAAAGAGTTGCACAAAAATAATAATTTGAATACATACTCTTCAGGCCGGAGCTGTGAAACTCTGCCTTTTGCCATGAATATTTATTTACAGTTTCATAACAAAATAGCTATGTCTATGTACTTGAGGCCCTTGCAAAATTGGATCACCTGCAATCCCCTCCCGCATTTAACTCTGGAATAGTTTACATGGACTATGAGGTCCGATCATCCTGAGGATATACAGGTAGTGCCAGGTAACAGTTTTGTGTGAGGATAGACACTTCTTCTATAGTATAGCTATTTATGGCTTGTCCATACTCCAGGATATAACCTCACACTGTGTGAATGTTATGAATACCAATTAAATGCATGGAGTCACCAAGCCAGATTTGTGTAGAATCCTTTATTTCTTCTACCTTGGTCCCATTCCTCAAGAGTAAATAGAGACAGACTCCTAGGAAAACCTCCTACAATGCAGAACCACATTAAGATGGAGAAATTTCAATTTCAAGCCGCATAAGAGTTCCAGGCTGGTCAGAGCTACATGGTTTAGTAACAATCCACTTTGTTTTCATTAGCTGCTGCTGATAACAAATATAGAGATTCCCCAGTGATTTTTGTTTGAAGAGGTACAGAAACATTACAACAAGATTAAATATATTACAGTGAACTATGTGAAGCACTCTAAGAAAAGATCAAAATACATTCCATAGATGTGTTAAATTTAAAAATGATAAATAAAAGCATTAAAACAAAAGGTAAGGGGGAAGAATTCATCAAGAAAATTTCAAGGGCTTTTGTAGGAATCTGATGTCCACTAGTGAATAGAGACTGAATTGGGAAGGCTGGTTTATTTCACTGGTAGTTTTTGTTAATGGTATTACGTGCTCTGGTGTATGAGTCCTTGGGAAAAGTTTTAGTTCAAGTAAATGTGTGTAGAGCCCTTTAGAGCAAACTTTGTAGGAATCCTAGCAAAGGTGAATAGGTCAAACTTCTATCCTTAGCCTCCCGCCTTGAATAAGTCTGAGTGCATCACGATTGGTTTTTTTTAGAAATGGACAATGTCAATGTTGTTGTTCTTGATAAAAAAATAAAATAAAATAAAATACTGGTGTGTATGTGTGTGTGTGTGTGTGTGTGTGTGTGTGATAAAAATGCATTGTATTCCTAAGAGTAATGCTTCTGTGTTCCGAGCATGCTCACTTTTCTAGCATATTTGGATGTCCAGGAACTCCTTCCCCTTGGTATCAGTTCCTCTGCTATCAGTGTTCAACACTGGTCCTGCTCATTATCTTGCTCTAATGTCAGAGGCAGATAACAATCTTTCCCAAACAGCAGACAGACGTATAGTGGCAGAATTAATTAAAATTGATTCACACATTGTGTCATGTAAAGGTCTTCTGAGAGCTTTCTTTGCTACATCCCTCTCGGTTTCCTGGTGTTGTACTACATGGCCCAGGTGGGAATCATTGCCTGAGAATACTAATTAGGAACCTGAATAGAACTGTGCACACTGAGTGGCAGTGGAATGCATGAAAGAATTCATAACTTACTTCATTCAAGGATTTCATAAGGGATTAGTTCTTTATTCTGACTTTTTAAGATTTTATTCAGAGGAGGACAAAGCTGATGAATCAAGGTTATCATAAATCTTGTAAATGAATGCTATATTTTAATTGTTAATTGTTCAAGACTGTAACCTTTTAAAAGCTTATGATGCATTAGCAATAAAGGTAACAGAAGCATAAACATGTATCTATATTAATAATCTAATTAATTTTAATGAAGGATCTGAATAATACTATATATCACCATGACAAATAGCTGAAAATAGATAATTTTATACTTATGTTCCATGTAGAATAAAGTTTATAAACAATAAAGTTCTAATATATTTCTTTATTTGGTCAATCTGGTGATAAAACACTGAACCTTGTGCATTGTGGAGAACTGTTATAGAACATCTAGACTTATGCAGCTACACATTTACTGTTATTACCTTTAGTTAACACAGTAACCATCTTATTCAGGACAGTGCTTTGCCTTTATTCCCTAAAGGTATATATATTAGCTACAGTCTGTCATAATGTACTGTAACGAGGAAACACATTTGAACAAGGTAGTCATCCTATTTTCATGGACACAACCCAAACACTTAAATCTTCATGTATCATGAATATTTCATTTGATAACTCCTTTCAGAGATATTCATATATTATGCATTTTTTCAATGAACATTTTGTCTGCAACTTTGGGGAGAATAAAAGTAAAATATGTTAATGTATACCCCAGGGAATGTAGAACCCATGATCTATGACTCAAAGTTTACAAGTCACCTAATGGTCAGGTAGCAGCACTGGTGCAATGCTACATCTCTCAGCCCCTCAAGAGAAGAAGGAAATGATGAAGTTCACAGAGTTCTTAACAGTGGCAAAGGGTTGCAAAAACCAAATGGACAGTTCAAATCCCCACAATGAAAGATAGAATTCATGCAAGTTTATTTTACAGTTCTCATAACTTTACATTTTTCATAGCTAATAATCCATTTAGATGTTAGGAATTTCATAATGAAGATAATTTTTCCTTTAATTTTCTGTGTATGAGTGTGTTGCCTGCCTGTATATGTGTGTGACAGTGTTCCTGGTGTCTACAGAGGACAGACGAGGGTACTAGATAGTTTGGAACTGGAGGCTAGTACTCTTGACATTTAAACCATCTCTCAAGCTTCTTCCAGTTTTAAATATTTAATATTAGGAAAATATTTAATATACATGCTAGGAATCAATTATTATTAGATGAGTAACCATTGCAGTAACAGCCTCCATATGTTTATGCTTTATAACAGTGCAAAACGTAGTCTGTATAAGTAAATTAGGATATTTAAGAAAATGTGTTGTTTGTTACACTAAACACTGCTTTTGTTAGTTTCATATGCTTTTTTTTCTTTTTTTTTTTAACATATGCTCTTTTAATGTGGTGATTTCTACAACACTGTTAACCTTGATAGCTTAACATGACCTTAAAACCTTGAGTGAAATGCCTCACAAGTACCAAATAGTTTACCACATATGAAGTCATTTACAGAAACACCTATTAACTGAAAATACTGTCAAAATCTTCCATATACAATTAATGAAATTTTCATAAGACATATAGAGCATCATTGTGTTAAAAGAACCCATGGTAAAATTACTGTTGTTGTTGTTGTTATCATTTTTATTATGCTCAGTAATTTTTTATGTGATAAAGTTGGGCTCTTTTCTATTTTAAATTCTTATTCAATTATCTAAAATAATTTAAAGCAAATAAGGGTATCTTGAAAACAGAGGGGGGATTGATGAAATTTGAGTATACATATAGGAAATTAAAAGGAAAATTGTGAGAGAAAAGTAAAAACCATAACATTGGTTGCAGAGTACTTGTGAAATATACATACA
Organism: Mus pahari; assembly: GCF_900095145.1. Taxonomy (NCBI): domain Eukaryota; kingdom Metazoa; phylum Chordata; class Mammalia; order Rodentia; family Muridae; genus Mus; species Mus pahari. The sequence continues at coordinate 65,964,115 of NC_034600.1, forward strand.
AGTAAACTAAAATGTCTTATGTTATACTTTTAAGATATACTGCCACTTTTAAAAAATGTATTTTTAAATGATTTCCTACACACAGATTTTCACCAAAGATGAACATGCAATATAATTAACATGGAAGGAAAATGATGCTAAGAATGTTCAAAAATGAATTCAGTGTTTCATTTCCTTCAGTGGGGTAGTCACTGATAATTTCTTAGTCCAGGAAATAACCTCCCATGCATGCTTACACATTAGGTTCAGTGGTCCACCCATAAATAAAAGGGCATGATGGTGAGAGTACGCTTGCTGAAAAGAGGGTTTCCACAAAAGAGGAAGGGAAAGAGAGGTTTTAAAAAGGCTACCATTATTTCCTTAAATTTATTAAGATGTATAAATTGAATATAATAATGTTTTTAAATTCTAGTTTCTATTGAAATTTATTGTATGCCTTTAATCAATCTACATAGATTTAACTTTTCATCATATATTTCTCTTCCTTAAGGAAATTTTAAACTATACCTATATTATTTTACCTCCTATGTTCAAAGAGATAAATGATTGGAAAACTTTCTCCTACTATAAAATGTAACTAGAACATTTAGCCTAAGATGAAACAGCTTAAGCATCACCACCACCACCACCACCACCACCATCATCATCATCATCATCATCATCATCATCATCATCATCATCATCATTGTCAAGTTGCTAGGTTCCATCTAGGAAATTATTTGGTATTTGTCACTTAGAAGCAGTACCATGATGAAAAGGGATTGAATGCAATTTAACAAATATGTGAGTATGCATGTAATTTGAGAGTGTAACAGTGGAGTAAATATCTATAATGAAAGGAACTAAGTGATTAAGGGTTAGAGATGAAGATGCAGATATATATATATATATATATATTTGAGACAGGGTTTCTCTGTATAGCCCTGGCTGTCCTGGAACTCACTTTGTAGACCAGGCTGGCCTTGAACTCAGAAATTCGCCTGCCTCTGCCTCCTGAGTGCTGGGATTAAAGGCGTATGCCACCACGCCCAGCTAAGATGCAGTTATGTAGTGTCAAAATTATACACTTCAGACATATGCCCCCTGGATTAAATTCACTTTCCATGTAATAACTGATCCTAAGATGGCAATAAAATTAAACATGAGTATAGGTATTTAATCGAATTTCTACAAATCCATAAACCATTTATTTGATTTTAGACTTATGACCAACAGACCATTTTTTTAGTCTGTCAGCAATATTACCTCATATTCTTATAGAAAGCCTAAATGGGCAGTAAATTATATTATTGAAACCAAACAGATTTGTGACCAATGTGTCAGTGTGTGTGTGTGTGTGTGTGCTTTACAGATCCCTGTATCAGCTCTCAATTCTTCTTAGCCTTTCCCTGCAATATGAGCTTTTATGTAGCTCTAAGTTTACTCGTATGCTGTTAACTTAGCTATTGACAGTCTTGTCACCTCTTTTTCTTGATAAAGAATATTCTCAGGATACCTTCTTACTATTGCCTAATACCATCTGCATCTGTGTCTGTCTGTTCCTTGTATGATTTGTCTCAAGCCTGTAGTAGTGATGAAGTGAGGCACTCTTGAAAGCTTTTACCTCAGTTTTCAAAGCAGATGAAAATAAATACTCTCTTGGCAAACATGGTTGTACCCTTTTTTTGTGAGCTGGTACACAATGTAATGATTTTATTTTTCCTCTTTTCTAAAACACTCAAATTGTGTGCTGGTATATTTTTACTGAGTTAATTACCTTCACAGTTTGGTGTTCATTTCTTTGGTTTGATGATGGATAACTGATAGGTTATTTTGGTCAAAGAGATGCCTACATTGTTTGAAATAATTTTGACTTCAAATAGTCAATCTAGATGATTACGTGTAAGCAGTAAGATTGTAAGGACTGCTTAATCATAGATTTCAAATTTATTAAAAGAATGTAGAAGATGTTTGAACAGCTGTTTTTATTTTCACTATGAGGAAAAAATAAAGAAATAATCACAGTAATCTCAATATATGAGATTAAAATGTATTGTTAGGTATTTTGATTTTTTTCAGTCTCCTGTGAATACTAGAAGTTTTAGAGACTTTAATTCAGACTTATAAATAAGTAGTAGTTGTTTCTCCAAGTATTCAAATGTAGGGACCAAAGGAGAATTAATATAGGCAATTAAGTTTCTCAACCCAGAAGTAAAAATATATTGAATTTTAAAACAAAGATTTATGATCAGCTCCTTGTAGAAACTATTCCAAATCATATGTTTTCCATTTAAACTGAAACAGATTTCTCAACAAGATTTTCGAGACATTATGGCCTTGCTGTTTCTATGACACTTGGCTCTCTGTTACTAGTCTTTTTGTTTCTGGAATTTGTTAAACTTATCATACCTTATGGCTTTATTCATTTATTTTTGCCCCTTGTAGAATTACACTCTACCCAAGGATGCCTCTTTCTACCCACTATTTTCTCTCTGATGTTTAGCCATACAGAAGCCACATTCATTGAAGTGTCCTGCTTATGGCTCGGTCTGTCTTCTACAAAGGTTTGCAAACTTCAAAACACAACACATCTTGTCTGCTTTCTTCATCACTTTGTGGACAGAGCCTATAGCGATGGCACAAGGAGTTTGATAGATGAATATTAGTGTCAGTTTCATAGAGAGTACTAGCAGATTCAAGAAAGGAATACAGAAGGAAATGCCATCATAATTCATGAAAGACATTGTTTACACAGTTTTCACACTTTCTGCATTCTTTGAACATCTAACTATTGGAGTCATTCCACTTTTAATTAATGTAATACATGGTACATTAAAAGTTTTCTTTTTCTTGCAATGGCCTATATTAATGAATATTAACAGAAACTGTGTACTTGAGTGCAACCATTCTCTCTAATGGAACTACCCATGGAGAAAATTTTATAAATCTTTGTTTGCAAAAATATTGATTGTACCTGCTGTGGAGCAAAAACAAAATAAATAGCAGCTGTTACAGTAATATAATAGATTTAGTTTTTAATATCTGCTACATAATCAGTAACCTTTTGCAGAATGTCTCTGCAATAAAATGATAGTAATTACGTAAAAATCTCCACTGAATGTCAGTGCCCTTGGAATACCACATCAGAATGTCACTTGTTAAAACATATCATATTTATATATGTTAGTAATCTACATATAGTACTCATAAGAAGTAGAATCTTATTGCTTCTGTTTAAAATAAAATACAATAAAAATAATATTGTAAAATAAAATGAAGTTAAGGGAAGAGTTTTGCAAACTGGCATAGAAAACTGGGTTAGAAGTAGATTATTTGAATGATCAGAATTTTCTACATCTTCAAATACAATACACAATATAATAACGATTTCCATTTTGATATAAAGGCATCCTATTCAAGGCTAAGTAGTATATCTACAGTATCACACAAACTTCCACACCACCTCTAAAACACTGAATTAAATAAGCTTTATTTGTACAACAAACTTGCATCTATAGTTACTATTAGCAATGTGTTCTAATGACATAGGCTTTCTGATAATTTAATTAAAAAGAAGACACTGTCACCAATTTTGGAGAACTGCATCTTAGTCATCACATAACAACTTTGTCACTTGGCATAGCATTCCAATATTCTCAAGAGAAAACCACTGGAATCTATTACCTAAAATATATGCCCAGCACATATGTAGTAGAGGACAGCCTTGTCTTGCCTCAGTGAGAGAGGATGCACCTAATTTTTAGAGACTTGATGTCCCAGGGAAGTGGGATGCCCAGGAGAGAACAGCACCCTCTCAGAGGCAAACATTGGGGGAGGGATGGAGAACTCTGGGGGAGGTGACCAGAAAGGGGGAAACATTTGGAATGTAAATAAATAAAATAAAATTTAAAAAGAGAACACAAGTAAGACCACAAAAAGAAAACATATTATTATTTGATAGTATTATTATTATTATTAGAAAATTAAATGTTCAGACTCTTGCTATTTCTTTCAGGTGTGAGACAACTCATTTTTTCTATTCTTTGAATTTTCTCCATATATATATATATATATATATATATATATATATATATATATATATATATCTTGAGGATTGTCTGGGCTAGTTTAATGACTCTGGATTTGTTCTTTCATATTTTCTTATTTTTCCTTGAGTGTTCTGTAGAAATTTTAGTTTTAGAAAATTTTGTCATTTGATATC
>NC_034600.1:65970211-65989895 GCF_900095145.1 Mus pahari
CAATCCCCATCAAAATTCCCACCCATTTCTTCACAGAGTTAGAAAGGGTGATTTGCAAATTCATCTGGAATAATAAAAAACCTAGGATAGCAAAAACCATTCTCAACAATAAAAGAACCTCTGCTGGTATCACCATGTCTGACCTTAAGCTATACTACAGAACAATTGTGATAAAAACTGCATGGTACTGGTACAGCGACAGACATGTAGATCAATGGAATAGAATTGTTTTATTTTTTGAGTATTTTCTTTATTAACATTTCATATGTTATCCCCTTTTCTGGTTCACACACACACACACACACACACACACACACACACACCTGCAGAAATCCCCTATCTAATTCCCTCACCTGCTTATATGAGGGTGTTCCCCACCCACGCATGCACTACTGCCTCCCTGCCCTCAAATTGTCCTACACTGGGGCATTCACCAAGCCTTCATAGGACTAAGGAAGTCATTAAACTTTGAAAGAGGTTTTGGATGTTTTAAAGATTCTAAAAGTTTCAATTTTGGGAAGTTTTAAAGACAGTCTAGCTTATAAAATTTGAAAAGTATTATATTGTGATATTTATCTTAATATAATATATTTAGGATGAATAAGAAGAAAAGGTTATAATTTGACTATAATATGTTTATGGGTATTATTGGCTAGAAGTCAACTGTTCTGGTAACATTATTTACAACTTGGTGTAGGTAAAGTGTTTTGAGCAGAGATATATTAATTAGTTTTCTCAATGTGTGTTGTTAATATTCTCTTGGTTTTACTTGGGTGATTTCAATGAATCTAGAAATTCATTCATTTGTTTTAATTTAAAATTTTAAATAATTTAATAATTTAATTTTTAATGTTTTTCTTCATAATTTATCAATTTCTCTGGTCTGAACACAGTGTGTGCCACAGGAGCTAAACCTGCAGGTTGGGAATGGTGTAGTTGTGAATCAGTAGACTGGGTTGGCTCACAGGATGTATGACCCAGGCTAGGTCTCAGGACTTTGGAGTGTATGGGTGACCTAGGCACCAGTGAACTTACAAGACTGAAGTATTGGATATTCTGTCACACACCTTCTCTCACAATGATATTCTTCCTCATCCTTTCCAACTATATCCACAAACTGAGGATCAGGTATCCAAATACATAAGATAATGGGAACCACTCTCCCTCAGGATATTGAAACAAAGCCAAAAACAGTACTGGACAAGAAGGCAGTGCTCAACCGTCTGGGGCTGGCCACTGCATATGCCACCAGTGCAATACCCAATCTGGGGATTGGGGAAGTGATAGGTGCAGTAAGGTCAAAACCACTCTGTAGCCTCACTGGAGCTCAGGAGATAATATAGATATTATGCCTGTGGGTAGTATATTATACTTTCTGACTAGGATCCTCAAAAGTTTACAAGCTAGGCTGGCACATAGAACATATAAATTTAGCAATGTCGGGAGCTTCTTACAAGAAAAGTGTGGCTCTCCAGACTGGGGAATGTAAAGCAGGGAGACCTTGGGACTTAGTATCATAGGAGGCTAGTTTCACACAGTCACATTAGACTCAACCAGAGGACAAACATGCAACTGAAGCTAGCCTGGGAGCTTGGATTTGGTACCTGCAGGATAAAGTCAAAACGACTCCACAAAACGGGCTTTCTCTTTTCCCGAATGTCATGAATGATTGTGGGAAAATATCTACTATGATATACATAGTAGATAGTTAACTGCTTATGAGTCACTAATTAGATATTCTATGCTATTCCATTTGTTCTATTTACACAATATCAGCAACTGATACGCCTTAAATTTATTTATCTCAGTATGTTTAGTTGAATTAAAGTATTCAATCAGTGTTTTATTTTAATATTCTAGTCCTGTGCTTTTGTAATTAGATCCTAAATCTATAAAAAAAATCATGTTTCTTATCTAAAGAGAACTTCGAAAACACCTAGTGTTTCAGTTATGTGGTTTTTATAATTATTGAAAATATAACATGCTTCCCCACTCTAGTAAAGCATGCTGTAGTCATGATGCTGGGACACCCTCTATCACTGGCACTCTCCGTATCTTTCCTGATTCATTTTCTGCCTTATCTTTGGACATGACTCTCATTCTCTGAAAATGCTCGTGCCCATGTCTATGCTTAGTAACATTCCTGTTTCTGAACAAATTTTCAATTTGTGCTGGGAAATTAAAACTCACCTGGCAGTGCATCAGATGCCTGCTCTGATTTCGTTCACCGAAACAGAAAACTAGTCAGTTAGCCACTCTGTTTGTCACTGTTAGAAAAGAACTGCTTCTGTAACGTCAGCCAATATTATGTCCAGCTTTCCCAAATCAACTCCATTTCCGACCTAACTCTTCATGTGTCCCTCTAAGCACTCATTATCGGAGGCAGGAATACTGGCATGAAAAGGCTAGTCTTTAAGAAATAATCAACAAATTGAAGTCAAAAGTTTCCTGCTTCCTGGACCCTTCAGGGAAATTGTTCTTGTTCTGTAAGTTTCTGCATTTAGAATGCATTGACTGACACCTTTAATGAAGAGGATTAGAAAGAGTCATTAGCACAGAAATTTCTACTGAGATTCCAACATGTGCTCTGAGCTTACATATGTTCTTATAACGTGTCTCCGAGATTCCATTTATGAATCTGTGATATTTGAAACTGAGTCTTTTGTACACAGTAGATTCAGACTTTAACAATGTGGTATTTTGCCTTTGAATTATAGAACATAGTCTTTCCTAGACTCCCCTGATTCTCGTTCACCCAGTATTCTGTCCTGAGAATGTCAAGGTTGTCACCCTTGCTCTCATGTTTGGCTTCTTTGTTTGGTCTGTTTTCTTTTAAGCTCTGACATCTCCGATGCTTTACTCCCTATGTAGGTCTTCAGTTCCATTCCTGCCAGTGTTATGGATACTTGGGGAGCACTTTGCTGCATCCAGTTTCTTCATTTATGTCTTAAGCAGTCCAACACCTTCCTCTACATACCAGTTTCCACTACTGAAGACTTTGAGTATCGTCTTCTCTATTTCAGTGAAGTCATCGCAACACTAGACATAATTTTACAATCTGTTCAAAAAAACAGAATTTTTAGACTTGTCCAAATATGTGTTCCTTATTTGTCTTATATTATTTGGTTTTATACACATATTTTTTTTATAAAAATACCAAACAGCTTACTCTATTAAAATGTATGGAGTTTTAATTTAATTTTTCCCTTTGCATAAAATAATGGTAAATATTTTAAAAATTAACATTGATTAAAATAGCTTTAAATGATTACAGTACATTAATTTTTATAAGAGCAGTACCAGTGTGCTCCTAGGTGGTTATATATATCATAAATATGTATTGAATACATGTGCATTTATTTATTGAAATCTAGAAATATATAAATAATATTTATTTGTGTTCATATATACTAATATATATGAAGTCCCATATCAATATTTATTTATATTACTTTAAAATTAAGTAAATATTTATATTTAATTAACTAAAAAGTTCAAGAAACTAAACATTGTACTTCATTATTCAAGAGAGCCATGTATTTGTTATATTCTAATTGAAAATTTGAGCCAAAATAGCCTAGTATTCAACTTTAATTACTGAAAATGTTTGTTAAAGGGAAAAATGCCCAATTTAATAATTTTATCGAATTTGGACATTGTCTTTGAATATTTGAACTTTAACAATACAAGTATTGCAGGTGATTATCTGTCTGAAACAAAACCTTCAATAATTAGTTAATGAGTCTTGATAGCTATCATATGTGTTGCACAGAAATTAGCATTTTAATTCATTTTTAGTAAAATTAACCTGTTAAAGAAGAACATCACTTTAGACATATGGAAACACCCAGGCAAATGGAATGGAAGTGGAAACTGAGGGGCATGGTTGAGACTTAAGTTGTGTTGTACATATCACATGTAAGCTCTTCTTGGCATTTGACAGGTCTGTCTACGCCATTTTAACAACTGTCAGATACAATGAGGGGGAGTACTATCAACTTATTAGAAAATCAGAATATATTTTGTTTGTATTTAATCATCACTTGCAATATAAAAAAGTGATATAAATATCTGAAAGTAATGTTGATTTTCGTATTTAGTATGAAGTGTTTACAATTGTGTTTTCTATAAAACCAGACAGAACACTAATTTGATAAGTTACAGAGCACAGTCACTAAGACTATAAGAGATAAGAATTTAGTTCATTGCTGTGGTTGTGTGTGGTGTGTTCTTCACATTAAATAATGGTTGGTGGACACACATGATACCCATTATTATTAAAATTCAAACTAATTTTCAATATTTTTAGATATAGTTCTTTCAGTAATTTGTCCAAAAAAATGAATAAAGGCATATCTGTGATATTTAAAGTTTTACGGTTTCTGTTTGCAGTTTTCCAGATATACACAATCATAATAACAACTTTTCTTTGAAAAAATAAACTATACATACATATATATTTTTGAAAGATATTTGTTAAGCTTATATAACACAAAATATTGATCAATGGTCTTTCTCCTAGATCTATTTAACGCTGTTCCTCAGTATACACGGACACGATCTTATTTAAACTGTTGTTACTGTTGCGTGATTTGGAAGAGTAAGAGTTAGATACCACCAATCTCCAAAGACCATTTAGGCAAAGGAAGTCATGGAGCATGCTGGCCTGTGTTTTTGCTAAATGTCTTCTTCAGGTGGCTCTTAGCAAGGATATAACTGCCCAGATCCTGATTGTGTTCTCTTACACACACATGGTGCTTTGGAGAAATTAATTGCTGAACGCTGAAACACTTAATTGACAGATGAACCAATTATTATATTTCACACTTAGCCCAATTACTACATTTCACACAGTGTAAATATTTTTGACCTTTTAAATGGATGAGCCATCATAAGAACATGGCTTAATTGCTAGAATCACAATTTAAACGCTGCATTTTAAATTTGATGTTTCTAGGTGAGAGATTTAAATTTAAAAACATGTCAGATACTCACAAATTGGTCCTTAACACCTGTTCCAGTTTTAAAAGTCCCACTGAGATGCTTAGTTATGAGTTTATTTGCTTGACTTTCCAGTTGAGAACTTGATATAATTACACTAATATAAATGTATACAAAAACAATAAATATATATTTGAGGGCAAATGTAATGAAGACTATGGCCTAGTGAGTTACTGGAAATATTATAGACAAAAACTGAAGTTTAGATGCAAAAAGTTAAGAAAATATAGTTCAGAAAAATACAAGTTAATTTTTAATAATAATGGCTATTCATATTTTATGAAGGCAATTAGAGATTTTATAACCAAAATATTAATGATTATACATAGTATTTGACACACAAACCTACTTCTAAGATAGGATTATGACTACATTTTGAATAAAAAAGCACTCAATAAAGAAATATAACTTTATAAACTATTGTATATAGTACACAAAATTAAAACTACTTAGCTGATTAAAGACTATCAAGCAAATCCTTAGTTATAGTTAGTATTAAATAGCATTGGCCATTAAAGATTGGGATTCTTTTTTATAGATTTAAAATCTTTTAATGTGGCTTTATGAAATTTTTTCACAAAGAAGGGATAAAAATCACTAAGGCAGTTAATGTCTTTTTAAAATGTCTCACTGTCTTTAATAAGTTAGTGTATATTTAATATATAAAATATGATCAAGTTAATATTTTAAAGTATGTAATATTTTGAAGTATTCATAAAATAAGTAAAACATTTCATGTATAATGGTTTAAAAAAAATTTATTATCGAAGGTATTTCTTGGCACAGTGTATTACAGAGGGGAATGTTTAACTTCAAAATGTCTCCTGACTGAGGAGGCCAGACTTTTGTCTTTATACTTCTGGAAGGCAACACATATGATCGCTATCTTGTAACCATTTATGTCCAAATTTTTATGCTCATAAGGCTTTGCAGAACCAAGAATTTAGTCTCATAAACCGTAATACTTAGTAGTACACATTAGTCAGGCATCTCTTGAGAAATAACACCAAAAGGAAACACACTCTGTGTGTGTGTGTGTGTGTGTGTGTGTGTGTGTGTGTCTGTCTGTCTGTCTGTCTGTCTGTCTGTCTGTCTGTCTGTCTGTGTATGTGTGTGTATGTGTGTGTGGGGGGGTGTATGTGTATGTGTCTGTGTGTGGGGTGTGTGTGGGTGTCTGTGGGGGTGGTGTCTGTGTGTGTCTGTGTGTGTGTGTGGAGTGTGTGTCTGTCTGTCTGTGTGTATGTGTGTCTGTCTGTGTATATATGTATATGTGTGTCTGTCTGTGTGTGTTTGTGTGTGTGTATGTGTGTGTATGTATGTGTGTGTCTGTCTATGTGGGTGTGGGTGTGGGTGTCTGTGTCTGTGGGGGGGTGTCTGTGTGGTGTGTGTGTGTGTGTGTGTGTGTGTGTGGAGTGTGTGTCTGTGTGTGTTCATGGATGTGGTGATTGGCACAAGTGGTAACTGTAGTCTAGAATCACTTATTCTAGGCTGATGCAGTTCTGGCCTTAGTCTGTAGGAAGCAACAGAAAGCAGATTCTGACAGTGACGTTCTGAAGTAGTGTTATCTCAAGACCCAGAAATAGCTGGCAGTTCAGTGTTGGATGCAGTCAGACTGTAGGAAATTTCTCATTCATCCAGTTGGTGTCAGTCTTCTTATTGCATTCATGTCTGCTGGCTAAATGACATCTCTACCTCTGAGGCATGGTAACTGTCTTTACTAAGTCTATTGATTTATAGGTATTTGTCTCAGAGATATTCAGTATGGATTAGAATACTCATCCTTCACAAAATATCCCTTTTCAACTGAATAATAAATACTAGTTAGATGTGGTGATGCACTTTTGTTAATTATGTGAGAAGCCGCCATGCTTATTTATTGATTACCATCCTTTTATATCAAAGGCAGAGACAGAAAACCTGGGGATCCAGAAAATTCTAGACATATTAACTAATTTATAGAAAGACATATTTTGGATGTTTTGGGAGGTGGTGATTTTATTTGTTTGTTTGTTTGTTTTTCAAGATAGGGTTTCTCTGTGTAGCCCTGGCTGTCCTGAAATTTACTCTGTAGACCAGGCTGGCCTCAAATTCACCGAGAACAGCCTTCCTGTTGGGATTAAATGTATGAACCACCACTGCCTACCAGTAATCTACTTCATATCTACAAAGTCATGAAAACATCCCCCACACATTTCTGAAGATCAGGTGTTGCCTGGTCCTCCCTTAGCTTCATTCTTACAACAGTCTGTGTGGAATCCTTTTATTTTCTCTCATTATGTTTCTAACTTCATCTCCTTGTTCTGCAAGATATAGAATTTAGCATATTCAGATTCTCCAGATTCTTGAAACCTTGTTCTATCTCAAGATGAAACCCTAGTGATTCTTTCATTGTTCTTTTTAAAACATTTCAGAAGAGTATTCTTATAGAAAATAAATGACTGCCTAGAGGTCCCCAAAGTCAACTTACGTGCATTTAATCTCTCTTAGGCAATGAAAACCCTACACACAGGCTAGATATCTCCATAAGACAATAGAGCATGGATGATATTCTGTAGAATACTTTAACCACTACAACCCCAGCAATTCTAGCTGCCTCACCATCCAGTTACTACCCTATGATTAGATAGGTAGGTATATAGAAGATAGATAGATAGATAGATAGATAGATAGATAGATAGATAGATAGATAGATAGATAGATAGATACTGTTTGACTCAGTTTGAGTTGAATTTGCTAACCAGCCTTTCCTTTTCTTTCTTCTTCTTCCTCTCCTCCTCTTCTACCTCCTTGTTCTAATCTTTCTCCTCCTCTTCATTCTTTTTCTTGGTTAAAGAAAAGTGCTACTGTGTCTAACTAAACAAACATTTCTTAAGATAGTATAATAATATCTACAGATATTATGAAAGTTATCTAGTCCCTGACATAAAATTTATACTAAATATGTTCATACAAATATTATAATTATCTAAACAATCTACAGTTGCTGCTATACATTTTTGAACAACACATGTTCTAAATAACAATCTCTGAACCAAATAAGCTCCACGGTTGTTAAAAAACAAAACAAAACAAAACAAAAAACAAAACAAAAAACCTATTCTTTTCATTAAAATAAATACAATCAAAATTACTAAAAATCAAAATCTACTTTTACTTCAAGTAACTTCATCATTATATTGCACAATACATCCAATCAAATTAGTGGGTTATTATAAAACTAAACAGTATTTCCTCATTATTTATCAAATTATATATCTCCAGATTTTCATTGCAACTAATTTCTAATAGTTTTCAAATTGTCTTCTCCATAATTAAAATATTACATTATGGAATCTTCACATTAAATTCATTTGTAAACATCTATAGTTTATGGACTATAATTTAGTTAAATTTTTGGTGTTACAGAAATGCTTACTATAATAAAGTAATTTCAATTTTAAATTTTTGGAATTTTTCTGATTTTGATGACTGTGTATGTATATGATATGCTTATGAGCAAGACAGACATGCTGCCAACATGAATGTGCAAATCAGAAAGCAGATTGTAGCATCTATAATCTTCTTCTGCCCTTGTGTAGATATTGTAGATTCAACTCTGGTGTTCAACAAGTTCTTTTATTGGCTGAGTTAAGCTGAAGACCCATAATGCACTATTTTTATTTTTATTTTTTTATTTTATTTTATTTTTTTTTGGTTTTTCGAGACAGGGTTTCTCTGTGTAGCCCTGGCTGACCTGGAACTCACTTTGTAGATCAGGCTGGCCTTGAACTCAGAAATCCACCTGCCTCTGCCTCCCAAGTGCTGGGATTAAAGGCGTGTGCCACCACTGCCCGGCTTTTTTTTTTTTTTTTTTTCACTATTTTTAAAGACAGAGATCATCTTATTTAAATTATTACCCTTGTTGAAAATGACATGAAATCTTTGAAATTAAGAAGTGTCAGTTGCACCCTCCTCACTCCAAATGCAGAACGATTGCATGTGAATTCATCAATAGAAATAGAAATCACTAACAGATCACAGAATGTACATAAATCCAGTTCTCGGAAAATATTCAATACTTATTTGATTTTGACAATATACAAAGTAATAAGTATTCATGAAGCAAACATTGCAGACCCCAAATAAATTAAATATTTAACATTTCTTGACATTATTTCTACAAATGTAAAGGAACTAGAAACGTACTTTCACACAGCCCGTACAAATTTTGATTACAATTTGTCTTCTTTTATTATTTTCTTTTATTCATTTTTTGGTGTCTGTGGGTACATCTATTGAAATTGTTGATTTAATTTTTAATATATTTGGTATGTTTTAGAGAGAATTCAGTTACTTTATTAAACATAAATTCATAAAATCATACAGGCATACAGGCATAAGTTAAAAATTACCAAATCTAAATCTCATCACCACTAAATGTCTTACTGTTTTTGTTTTTTGTTTTTGTTTGTTTTAATTTAAATTATTTTATTTATTTACACCCCAGCCTCTGCCTCCCCCCAGTCTCTCCTCCCCTAGTTCTTCATCTCATTCCTCCTCTCCCTTGCCTACAAGAGGGTGCTCCCCAGCCATGACTCCCCTTCTCTGGAGCCTTCTCCCACTGAGGTCGGACCAGGCAGATATCTCCTATATTTCTACCAGAGGCCTTGGACCAGCTCTGGTATTCTCCAGGTTAGTAGTTCAGACTCTGGGAACTTTCTGATTAATTGAGATGCTGATGTTTCTATTCAGCTTCTTCAATCCTTTCGGGTTCTTCAATCCTTCCCCTAATTCCACAATAGTGGTCCCTGATTTTAGTCTAATAATTGCATGTAAGTATTTGCTTCTTTCACAGTCAGCTGCTGGCAGGGCCTCTCAGAGGACAGCCATGCCAAGCTCATGTGTATAAGCACATCATAGCATAATAGTGTCAGGCCCTGTGTCACCTCATGAGATGGATCCCGAGTTTGTCTGTCTTTGCTTCAATCTCATCTTCATTTTTGTCCCTGCAGTTCTTTTATATAGGAACAATTCTAGGTCAGGAAATTAGAACACCAATGGCACAGGCTCTAAGATCAACAATTGATAAATGGGACCTTATGAAACTGGAAAGCTTCTGTAAGGCAAACAAAACAGCTAATAGGACAAATTGTCAGTCTATAGATTAAGAAACAATCTTTACTAACCCTACATCCAACAGAGGGCTAATGTTCAAAATATATAAAGAACTCAAGAAGCTATCCACCAAAAATCCAAATAACCCAATTAAAAATGGTGTTCAGAGCTAAACCGAGAATCCACAACAGAAGCATCTCATGGAGTAGAAGCACTTAGAGACATGTTCAATGTCCTTAGTCATCAGAGAAATGCAAATCAAAATAACCGTGAGATTCCACCTCACACCAATTAGAGTGGCTAAGATAAAAAACTCAAGTGACAGCACATGCTGGTGAGGATGTAGAGAAATATTCCTCCTTTGTTGGTAGTATTTCAAGCTGGTATAACCACTTTAGAAATCAATCTGGCAGTTCCTCACTCAATTGAAAATAATTTTACCTGAAGATCCAGCTATACCACTATTTGGCATATATACAAAAGAGGGCTCACCATATGAAAAGGACACATGTTCCACCATGTTCGTAGCAGCCTTATTTGTAATAGCTAGAAACTATAAACAATCCAACTGTTCCTCATCCATTTATACAATGGAATACTATTCAGCTATGAAAAATAAGGACACCATGAATTTTGCAGGCAAACTGATGGAACTAGAAAATATTGTCCTGAGTGAGGTAACTCAGACCCAAAACGACACATATGGTATGTACTCACTGATAAGTGCATATTAGACAAAATGTACAGAATACCTAGGATCCAACCTTGGGCAGAAAGGCCCAAGTGAAAGGGTTTCAATCCCACTTAGAAGGGGAAGGAAATAATCATGGGATACAGATGGAAGAGGGGAGAGGGAGGGGAAGAGAGGGGGAAGGGGAAGAGGAAGGGGAAGAGGATCAGATATTGGGGGAGGGGACAAAAGAGAAGTCTGGAGAGCCAATAGAATGAACCGAAATAAGCCACCTTGGGGATTGGGAGGTGGAGGTGACCTAGAAATTACCAGAAATCCATGAGGTGAGACATTCTTATGACTCATTGGGAGTAACTTTAGCCAAAATCTCCAACATTGGGGAAAGGGAACTTGAAGAGTTCACCTCCACTACATAGACAACGCCTCAAGTGGAGGGACAGGGTTAGTACCCCCTGGTCACAATGCCCTTCGGTTTTAACCAATTATTTTTTAGTGGTTATTTTACTTATTTACATTTCAAATATTGTCACCCTTCCCCATCTCCTCTCCCCACTACAAATCTCCCATCCTACTTCCCTTTTCCCTCGAGTAGATACTCCAAACCCCACCCACCCGCTCCCACCTAAACCCTCTAGCATCCCCCTACACTGGGGCATCAAGCCCCCATGGAACCACGCTTGAGAAACACATGACAGTAGTGTCATGAATATCAGAAAGTACCTCACAAATCTCGGAGGAAATTCGATTTTAGTTCATTGCACAAATCTTTTGCATCATTTTATATGCACTAACTGTGCATTCATATATCATATATCATATGGTTTCATAAAAATCATAGCAAAAATTTTTGTACAACTTCATCTCCTCACCATGAATATGTGAGCACCAAAGAGAATATGCATCATGGCTGCATGAGCATGTATCAAAACAGAATAGCTTCACAAGAGTGTAAAGAAAGAGGACATGGACCCCAACAAAACTAGACTCCCTATACCTACTCAGCAAAGCTCATGTGAAGTGAAAGAGACTGAGCCCATATGCAAAGGTTCTGCATTGTTCTGCCATGCTCTCCCATGCTTATCATGGCTTCTACATGAGTGGGTTCTGAGGTCTCCTTAGTGGGTCTTTGATTCCTGTGCCTTCTCTTGAGTTGTTTTCCTTTTGTTGTTTTGTTCATTTCTCTGTTCAAGTTTAATTGATAATTTTTGATTTATTATATTTTATTTTGTTACATTTTAAAGACATGTATGAATTAGTTAAAATGTAACAACTAGATAAAAGTCAACAGGTGAAATGTCACTTGTGAGAGAGAAAAATCAGTTTTTGTCAATGGAATTAAACTGTCTATGTAAACCACAGGAAGAATCGATCAGCATATAATGAATGCCCATTGTGGGTGGTGCCATTCCTGGGCTGGTAGTCCTAGCTAGCTTCTATAAAAAAGTAAGCTGAGTAATCCAGGGAGAGCAATCCATTAAGCAGCATTCCTTCATAGCTGCTGAATCAACTCTTGCCTCCAGGTTCCTACCCTGTATGAATTCGAGTCCTGATTTCCTTCTACAGTGTTCTTTCACTTAGAAATTCCCAATTTCTCTGGGTTTAACTTTCTCACCTCTAACTTAGCTGTCACTTGGCCTTGCCTGGTGGGATATTCATTTGGTGTACTAATATAGCATTTTTACCACTCTCCACAAACTATCATTTTTCCCCAATAATCACAGGTAGGGCAACTTAAAAACCATTTGTAAAACTGTCCTCTGAAAGACCCAACAAGCAGCTGAAAGAGTCAAATACAGTTATTTGCACCCAACCAATGGACAGAAGCAGATGATCCCTGTGTTGAATTAGGGAAAAGCTGGAAGAAGCTGAGGAGGAGGGTGACCCTATAAGAGGTCTCAATTAACCTGGACCCCTCAGACACTAGGCCACCAACAAGGTATCATATACCAGCTGATATAATGCCCCCAACACATATACAGCAGAGAACTGCCCGGTCTGGGTTCAGCCAGAGAAGATGCACCTAAACCTCAAGAGGCTGGAGGCCCCAGGGAGTAGAAAGGACTGATGGGTTGAGGAGTAGGAGGGTTGTGACATCCTCGTGGAGATGGGGGTTGGGGGGGAGGAGGTATGGGATGTGGAACAGTCAGAGATAAAATCTGGATTATTAAAAAAAAAAAAGATTAAATAAATTAAAATAAAATAAAATAAAATAAAAGTGTCTCACACCGAAGTGGATGAAATATTTTGTTATATATTTAAACTGAATGCAGAGAAATAAAATTAATAATAAAAACTATAAAATGTATTAATGGATAGATGAATGAATTCATGTTTACAAAATTATTTAATCATTCATTTTTAATAAACTGTAAATACATATATCTGATTCATACCAAGATTTCCAGAAGGAGCTACTTTTAAAAGCCGAAATGCTTCATTTTAAAATTACATACATGCTTATAAAACATTTGGGCAAACCTATACCCTTATCTACCTCTTCCTCTTTCTCCCCATCTCTCTTGTCAGTATCCCTTCCCAAATTAAGATGACCTCTTGTAACCCACTGATAGCAGCACATTCCTGAAATCCCAGGTTTTCCATATCATAAACTTGATCTGAATGTTTACACTAGACGTGTCCCACTGATTGGCAGTGCAGCACTTTGTAGTTTACTCAAGTTTGATTCACTTCGTTGTGCATTGCCTTTCTTAACTGATGTTTTCTTTTCATTTCCTATTTCACTTTTAGCAAACTTCCTTAATTGTTAAATTGAATCCTGCATAGCTATGTGCTGATTGGAAAGTTTAATGGAATATTAAGCTATTTAGTCTTCAGATAAAGAAAAAAAATATTTTTGTAATAAAAAGTAGCCATCCAAATTTGTTGTTAATTATGTACTTTATATAAGCGTTTCTGTTTTTTATTGCTTTTTTTAAGCAAGCAGTTAGATATCAGAACAACAAATTAATTTTACCTGACATTATTAGTTTCTTCATCTATCATATAATAGATACAGGAAGAGGACAAGATTAGAAGAATCATCCTCACATTCAAAAATATTAAAAACAATGAATTTATGAAATTCTTGGGCAAATGGATGTATCTGGAGGATATCATCCGTAGTGAGGTAACCCAATCACAAAAGAAGTCACTAGATATGCACTCACTGATAAGCNGATATTAGCCCAGAAACTTAGAATACCNAAGATACATTATGCAAAACAGAAGAAAANCAANAAGGATGACCATTGTGTGGATACTTCATTCCTCCTTAGAATAAGGAACAAAATATCCATGAAAGGATATAGGTACAGAGACAAAATTTAGAGCTAAGATGAAAGGAAGGACTATCCAGAGACTACACCATTTGGGAATCCATCCCATCATCAGCCACCAAACCCAGATACTAATGCACATGCCAGCAAGATTCTGCTGAAGGGACCCTGATATAGCGGCCTCTTGTGAGGCTATGCCAGTGCCTGGCAAACACAGAAGTGGATGCTCACAGTCAGCTATTGGATGGAACACAGGGTCCCCAATGGAGGAGCTAGAGAAAGTACCCAAGGAGTTGTAGGGGGCTGCAACCCTGTAGGTGCAACAACAATATGAACTAATCAGTACCCCCTGAGCTCGAGTCTCTAGCTGCATATGTAGCAGAAGATGGCCTAATCAGCCATCATTGGGAAGAAAGGCCCCTTGATCTTGTAAACTTTATATGACCCAGCAGAGGGGAAGGCCAGGGCCAAGTAGTGGGCGTGGGTGGGTAGGGGAGCATGGGCAGGGGTTGGATATAGGGAACTTTCGGATAGCATTTGAAATGTAAATAAAGAAAATAATAATAATAATATAATGTTAAAAAATAAACTTGCAAGGAAACTGTAATATTCTGTTTTAAGATGTATAATGCCTTTATTTTTAAAAGTACTGAAAAACTACTGGAAATAAAGCAAAAAGATTTAGTAAAACTTTGGGGTGATGTTACAACCTTACAAAGGTATGCTTTGTCTTTAGATCTCTTGGAATAAAATAGGAAGTTTAGGCTTCACTGGACATTATTCCAAAGAGATTATTTTCGTCAAAATCTCCTTAAGTGGTGAAGTCTTTGAATTCGATTTCAAATATCCTGCTCATTCTCGTAAATATGAACTTTACCAACACCACCTTAAGATTTGATATTAAAAGCACACAGACTGCATTCCCATATGAGTTGAAACACTTTGTGAGGCTTTGAAAATACTTCTGGTGGGGAAAAAGAGTAACACAAATATGGTCGGATTATGTTGCTATGACAACCGTGTCTTCTCTATTCCTAAGCGTTCTTGCTTTTAAACTTGCAGCCTCTAGGTTGTACTGCCCTTTTCTACAATCTATCTGGGGCATATGTGAAAATGCTGATGAAAGTAAAATAAGGAATATCTCACAGCAGCTCTGAAATATTATCTCTCAATAAAAACAAACTGTAATGTAAAAATCTGCTGACTCCAATACACACGCTTTGTTTCTAATAAAATACTGTCTGCATGCATATAAGGGAGATTACTAAGCTCCTAGTCACGTTTGTTAGAAGTCTGATTCCTAAAAAGGGAGGCAGCTGCAGAATCAGTTACAATAATCTCTCCTGAACAGATACTACGTAAGTTATATTAAAAGGATTATCTTGAGATTGACTTAATGAACTTAAATATAAGACACAACTTCTGCTAATGTTATAAAAACTTTCACTTTTAAAATGTCTTATTTAATACTTCATAATATGGGGATTTCTATTTGAATAAAGGTGTTTAAATGTATTAGTGTGTGGTGGTGTATGTGTTTCATGGCACACATATGTGGTGGTCATAGGATATTTTTCTGGAGTCAGTATTTTCTTTCCACTGGGAATTCAGAATCAAACTCCTGTTTGCATGCTTACAAAACAGACTTTTATCTAATAGATGGTCTCGCCCAACTAGTTCTAATATTTCATAAAGTGTATTCAACTTAATCTTTCCAAGCCAAGCTTTATTTTCACCTACTCATACTGTTTTTTTTTTTAAATGAATTTCAAGAATTGGGAATTTTAATATGAGTGATATAGAAAAAAAGAACTGTAATAATTGAATATTCAAATTGGAAAATTTATAGTGTTAAGTATTCTTAACTAGTCTAATATAATATCAAAGCTTGAATTATGTTGCAGACTTTGGTGTATTTCTTCCAGTATTAGTTAAAATTATACCTGATAATTTTTGGATTAGACATTAGTACAAATGTGTAATAACATTAAGAAGGAAGCACACCTTATACCACAGTTTAAAGCTTATCTGTGGTTGTTGAGAAAGTAACTGATCATTCAAAATATCACCAGGACCTATTTTAGTGTTACACTTTTTAGTTGATAGTACAATTTCAGGTTATCCTGGAACCATGGGCTACTGCGTCTCACATCCTTCATCATTCAAACATCATCTGATGTAGATTCCACATCATGGAATGTTCCTTAAGTTCATCAGAGACCCAGAGGGAGACAATATGCAGAGTGAGAGACTGTGAAACACTCAGCCCTAATTGGATTGTCAACATCAGATTCATTCCATTAGGGTTCAGTTAAGTTTAAGAAAGAGGAAGCAGAACAGTGTGGACGTTTTAGAGGGAACGGAGACCACCAAGAAAACAAGGCCTTATAAACACAGAAAGACCAACACATGTGAAGTCACAGACAATAAGGCAGCATGGGGGCCTGTGTGGTTCTGCACCAATGGAATCTTAGAGATGAAAGAAGTGGACACACACTCTGATCCTTAACCCTGAAGCTATGTCTTATTGATAAACACTTACAAGTGAAAAATTGATGTTCTCCAACAAAGACTCACTGAGAAAATTACTCTTAAGGGTCAGCCACATGCCAAGCAGTAGAAGAAAACAGAAAACAATCTCAACAGTATCATATAAGGTTCCCCCGATGCACACACTGGAGCTAAGGATCCAGGTACATTTGTGAATTTAGATCACATGAGTTCTGGTTCGTGTTTTTATGGGACTCATGGGTGTGTAAAGGAGTGAATCCCTGCATCTCTGATGATTCTTTTGCCTTTCCTTAGGCTCTTCTTCTCTTGGTTTCTTTTGTCCTGTTTTGATTTGTCTGATTTTGTTCATCTGATCTTATTTTATTATTATTCCCAAGAAGGCAGTTTGTTTTCTAGACAAAGAATTGGTGTAGTAGCAGATAGGAGGAGGTTAGTGAAGAACTGGGAGGATTAGAAGGAGGGAAATTTGTAATCAATACGTAATGTAAGTGAAAAAAATACCTTCTACTTCAAAAAAAGAAAAAAAATGTCTGAAATATGAAGGAATGTTGGTATACCAGTTCATCCTCAATTATCTAGGCCATATCTGCTTTAAAAAAATAAGTAAATATTTTCAATAGTGGATTTTTGAATAATGATATTTAATACTCTTGCATTTAAAAATTAGAATATGGAATAATTCAAAGTTCTCTGTATGATCTAAGGAGATTAGCTTTATCTTTTTCTGTCAGTCTGTTTACTCTCTCTCTCTCTCTCTCTCTCTCTCTGTCGTGTGTGTGTGTGTGTGTGTGTGTGTGTGTGTGTATGATTTTATTTATAAAACTCCTGAGGTAGAGCGAGATAATTAAATATGTCCAAAGAGCACTATATTTGACACATGACTAAGAAGAAAGTACTTTTTCAATTTTTTTCTTCTGTGTTAATAAACTATCAACTACTTCAGGACATAGGGCCTGCTCTGAGGTCTGTTAAACATACCCAGTGAGGCTCATTAGAGAAAACCAAGTTTTCTTTTTATTTATTCTCACAAATTTCATCATTTCCACATACCATCCAATTCTCTGAGTAAAAACTTAGTTGAGTTTGTTTAAGGAAATACAGATTTCAGAAGGAGCCTTTATCTATTAATAAAATGCAAATCATACCCTTTTAACTTTAAAATGAATACACTTCAATGAATTTTTCCAAATTTTATTAGGTATTTACTTCATTTACATTTTAAATGCTATCCCCAAAGTCCCCTATACCCTCCCCCCCCACTCCCCTACCCACCCACTCCCCCTTCTTAGCCCTGGTATTCCCCTGTAGTGGGGCATATAAAGTTTGCAAGACCACGGGGCCTCTCTTCCCAATGATGGTTGACTAGGCCATCTTCTGCTACATATGCAGGTAGAGACACAAGCTCTGGGCGTGCTGGTTAATTTATATTGTTGTTCCACCTATAGGGTTGCAGCCCCCTTCAGCTCCTTGGGTACTTTCTCTAGCTCCTCTATTGGGGGCCCTGTGTTCCATCCAATAGCTTACTATGAGCATCCACTTCTGTGTTTGCCAGGCACTGGCATAGCCTCACAAGAGACAGCTATATCAGGGTCCCTTCAGCAAAATCTTGCTGGTGTATGCAATAGTCTCTGTGTTTGGTGGCTGATTATTGGATGGATCCCTGGGTGGGGCAGTTTTTGGATGGTCCATCCTTTTGNCTCAGCTCTAAACTTTGTCTCTGTAACCCCTCCAATGGGAGTTTTGTTCCCAATTCTAAGAAGGGNCGAAGTGTCCACATTTTGGTCTTCCTTCTTCTTGAGTTTCATGTGTTTTACAAATTGTATATTAGGTATTCTAGGTTTCAGGGCTAATATCCACTTAGCAGTGAGTGCATATCATGTGAGTTCTTTTGTGATTGGGTTCCCTCATATAAGGCCCCTGAAACAAAGGGAAGACCTTGCCCAGATCCCGGGATGAAATGGTGACCCCCAAAACTCAGGAGAAACCATTCTTGATACAAAATCGAGGTTTATTCAGTGGTCTAGCCAAGAACTCCTAGCTCACACAAGAGCTGAAGAGTTCAACCCTTTGTCCTAACAGTAGGGGGTTTTTGCAGGCAAAACCACAGGAGGTGGGGAAAGGAGTAGAAGTGAATTACAACTTTTTCTCCAGGCCTAGCTGTCCTTGGTAGGATCACAAGAGAATTACAGCTCTTCTCCAATGGAGTTGTCTTTAGTAAACATTCCACAGGGGTTAGGAAAGTAACACCTGGCTTCATTTATTGGCAAAGGGGTCATAAGCTATCTTTTGGTGCACATTCCTGGTTCCAAACAGGGAGAGATGGGCACCTGGTTGGGGCAACTGAGATAATTGCCTAGCTAGCTGTCAGGTGGAGGAACAAAAGGCTCCCTGCTGGCCTTTGAGAACAAAGAGCTCTTTACTGGTGACATGTCTCCTATTATTATTACTATTTTATTATTATTAATAATATTATTATTATTACTATTATTATTTTCTTTATTGACATTTCAAATGCTATCCAGAAAGTTCCCTATACCTGCCCCCCCCCCACCCCTGCTTCCCTACCCACCCACTTCCACTTCTTGGCCCTGTCCTTCTTGCAAACTTTACTGGTCACATTTCTAATGTTCTGGGGAACAGGTTTTGGGGAGTGTTAAAGCTGGGGCTCCACACTCACTCAGGATGATACCTTCCAGATCCATCCATTTACCAAGGAATTTCATAAATTCATTGTTTTTAATAGCTGAGTAGTATTCCATTGTGTAAATGTACCACATTTTCTGTATCCATTCCTCTATTGAGGGACATTGAGATTCTTTCCAGCTTCTGGCTATTATAAATAGGGCAGCTATGAACATAGTGGAGCATGTGTCCTTATTACCAATTGGAACATCTTCTGGTTATATGCCCAGGAGAGGTATTGCTGGATCCACCAGTAGTACTATGTCCAATTTTTTGAGGAACCACCAAACTGATTTCCAGAGTGGTTTTACAAGCTTGCAGTTCAACCAACAATGGAGGAGTGTTCTTCTTTCTCCATATCCTTGCCAGCATATGCTCTCACCTGAATTTTTGATCTTAGCCATTCTGACTGGTGTGAGGTAGAATCTCA